>NC_090728.1:2041177-2053677 GCF_036898095.1 Palaemon carinicauda
TTACGTTTTAATTTGAAGAATTGGACAATATACGTAGTATCAGGCCAACCCTTTACATTTTTTTTATCACTTGAATTTTTTAAGAATAATCCATAAAATATATTCAGTCAATGAAACCAATTAAATGTGGTCATAATTATCATTATCTGAATAATAACCAGCAGTTGAAATATCACCTATAGAGATATATTGAGTCCTTTGACTGGCCAGGTAGTACTTCTTTGATCCCTCTCTTAACACGGAAAATATTTCCTTTGACAACACATGACCCCGAATAGTGTGGCATATTCTTCACACATTCCCCTCTTTCATCATACACCCAACGACACCAAGATAACCCAAAAATTACTCTTCACTCAAGGGGCTAATTACTGCATTGTAATTGTTCAATGGCTACTTTCCACTTGGTAAAGGTAGAAAAATCTCTTTAGCTATGGCAAGCAGCTATTCTAGGATAAGGGCACTCCAAATTCAAACCATTGTTCTCTGGTCTTGGGTAGTGTCATAGCCTCTGCACCATGGTGGTTCACTGCCTTGGGTTTGGATTCTCTTGCTTGAAGGTACAATCATTAACTTTATTCTATCGGTTTATTTATTTACTTTCCTCTCTGGGCTATTTTCCCTGTTAGTGCCCTTGGGCTTATAGAATCCTGCTTCTCCAACTATTACTCTAGCTTAGCTAGTAATAATCATAATGTTAATAAAAGCTGCTTAGCTCGGTCGTTATAGAATCTTGAACCATTAGTGTATCCTTTCATTTTTCCTTTAGCTTCGTCGGAATTGGGCTTTACTTTACTGTATTACGTTATTTCTATTATTCTAACCAGACTTGGGAATCACACTTATTTATGAATGAGGGAAGAAAACTAGTATAGAATACAAGATATTGGTAATTGATGAAGGTGAATAAGAAATGGACTCTGGAAAAGTAAAATCTAGAAACCAGTGCAGCAAGGGAGACTTTGGGTAACGGTTCCTGGTGGGGTTTTCACTTGTTAAATCTTATGGTTCACCGTTATTTAATGGATGTATTTATGTCATTGTTAATTAAATCAAACACTCTTTAAATCTCTTGACAGGAATTACCTGTGTAACTCTTATTGTGTAAGAAAAACATGACGGGAAATTTTGTGTTACAAAAAGCCTTAACAATAACTTCAGAGCATAGGCTTGTGTTCATTATTAGAACAAATGAGCCCTGATAAGAGAGAATAAAGGTATAGCATAGGAACAATTTAGGCCTGTTTCAGAAATATATTCTTCAGTATAAAAAGAAAGTAACCATTCGCTAAGAATTATTTACGAGTAAGCACACTACGTACAGCTTATCTCTAAAATATTATTAACATCCATTTTTTCCTTTTTTCTTTTTTTGTAAATTACGTCCATTTAATGTATTCAGTTTCTGAGTAGCCCTTTGATATCTTTTTTTTTCCTTGAAATCAAAATTAGGTGTTTGTGGTATAAATAAGTGATCAATAGATATGTAAACTCAAAAAGTCATCAAATGGAAATGTGAAAACATACACAGCACTTGGAATCAGATATTTCCTTGGGACATTGATACAGCCATTCACTTCAAATCTTAAGTTCCAGTAGGAGTTGCAGACTTGTCCTCTCAGTAAAAAGAAAACAATCTAGTACTAGAAGACACTTCAATATGGGAAAAAATTATATTTGATTTTAGGATACACAAACATTTTCATCCTTTTGAGATTGTCAAAATGAGAAAGCGACCTAAAGAAAACTTCATAATTAACACACTGATTTCTTATTTCTAGTATTCTGCAAATAGTATCTTAATCACAATGTATAACAGTATTTGATTTGTGAGCGTGGGTGTTTGTGGTAGTGAAAGGGATATCACGCATATCCCAAGGCAGTCTCAACCAAGTAAGACCCAAACGAGCAAGGTAAGTGGTGGCGTGCATTCTTCTGGTTCTGTTTCAAGAAGATGACTGGTTTTCTTAAACAGTTTGAATAAATCAACCAAGTGGAACCATATGTAACTTCAATAAAACCTTCAATTGCTTGAATTCCCATATCCGGTGTAATAAAAAACAAATGCCTATCCCTAATTGCATGGTTGACATGAAGGTACTTGGTAATTACTTAATATGGAGTAATTTCATCGTAGAATGAACATATTATTGATGATTAAGTCCTTCCACAGTTATTTTAAGCATACAAGTTTTATAGTCTGAAATGGTGTAATGCCACAAAAGGTAAAATATTGTATAATTCCAATGAGAAGTTTGAATGAAAAATCTTCTCCAGTCCTTATATATCCTCACTTAAAAATGTTTGCTTATCGCACCCTGACATCACACGACTCCGAGCATTTTCCTTTTCATGTATTTAAGACTTAACACTTAAAATCTCGGCATATTGTCCTATCATCAGTGATCAGTAAGGTGGTACTGAGACGAAGGGCACGGTTGATGGTTGATGCTGTTCGTCAATTTGTCCCAGGAATCCATGTGTACACAACGTTGTAGTGCAACTAGATCATCTCTTGATAGTTGATACTGGTGCAAAGTCTCAGGACCTGGTTGTATCATGAAGGCAGAGCTGTCATCCAATGCCTTACTTTCTATTTGAGAAATATAGTTATCCAGGGTCATGGAACCAGCACAAATGTCTGATATGTGGCTTGCTGATGTATTGTGCAGATGGAATGTATGGTGCTAACAAGTAAGGAGTAAAGATTCTCAGGCCAGTGAAGGTCCCACATAAGAAGAATATTAGTCATATATGAGATGTAAGTAGGATGGTACTTAGGTGGGGTTCGATGCAAGTGCGATTGTCTTTAGGAATGGGTGCCTAGGAAAGGAAATTATAAATATTAAGGTCGATGTGAACAGATAAGAGTGTGGGACCAGTTGAACATTTGACTTGGGATTGTATGAGTTTGCATGCAAAGGTATGATCCAAAGTACAACCTCATGCATACGTAACACTGCCAGTGTCCTACTGGGTCAGTTAATTTAGACAAATGGGCTCAAAAAGTTGAGTCTCATTCCCATTCACAATGTCATCAAGATCATTTTGACCTGGATGACGAGCCTTGAAATCTCCCATGTAAACCATACCATGGAGGATGGGGCTAGAAGAGCTACTGTATCCATCCAACCTTGCTCAACATACACATTGCTCAGTCGTATGGTACCTCTACCAATAGTAATCTCAAAGAGTTGAAATGTTGTATCTTCATCGTCAGAGCTGCGAAGAAGTTGATGCTGGATATTGGTGATGAGGCCATGTATAACTAGAGGGATGTAGAACACATAGCTAGTGAGTGGAGGAACTTCTTCCCTGAGCTGAGCATTACCAACAAAAGCTTCCTGAATTAGAATAATGTCTGGGTGGTCACTATGTATGAAACACTTGAGTACACAAAGTTTTGCCCAGTTTGTAATACCACTAGCATTCCATAAAATGACATGAAGATTGACTTTATTACCGAGTACGTGCCTTGGAAGGAAGGCAGCCAAGCTAGGAGGCAGCAAGGATGTGGGGCACCAATGGGTGGCGTGTCACTTGTAAAGGTCCTGTATAGGGGATAGTGTGTGTGGTGACTGATGTGATAATAACCTGCAGAGCTTCAATGAGAAATTGTAGTATGATGTATCTTTAGTAGCAAATATAGAAGTATAGTTCTCTAAGGAGGTTACTAGACCGTCAAAACGATAATCCATACTGTCTAAATGAGATTAAATGGTTTCAAGACATAATGCAAGGAAGTCACAGCAAGACGAAGAACTCTACAGCATTACCAAGTGAGAGGAGGCAGCCACAATGGGTTGGAGTTGGTAGCAGCGACAACAATTCTTCAACAGGCTAGTTTGAAGCAGGCAGTGGTAGAAAGATTGATGATGGTGCCAAGGAAGTCTCAACTAATGTGGGCGGTGCAGGGTGGAGATGAGGGTAGGTCCAACTGTCATACCTAGCAGCACAAAACACATACTTTTCAGGGGAGAAAGATTATTGAGAGATGTGATCGATACCTCAACATTTGAAGAACCATGGCTTTTCCTCAGGCATTGTGTGTAATTTACATGATGGTAGACAAAGGAGGAAGAAAGAGTTAACATAATTCTGAGTTGGGTCTGGGTGGCTTCAAGTGATGACAAGATGATTGATGGGCTTCACACCGGCGTCAATGACCTTATATGTCAGGATGCCAGAAAACCTCAAATCAATCAAACAATCAATAGGCTTCACATCTAGTAGGAAGCGGCGTATATTATACTCTCCTGCCAGTTTCTTAGCTAATGAAGGGTCTTTATCAATAGGATTCTGAATAATGAGATATGTAGGGAGCTTGCTTGGTCTTTCTACAGCACCCTGAACATCTAACATCAGTGACATACCCTCATCACCCTAGACCCCTTCTATGATATCCTGGTGATTCCTTGTTATGTATACAAATCGAGAAGTGCCCGCAGATACTTTTACTTTAGCCAGCTCCTGATCGTGGCTGAATATCTTGAAGACCTCTGAGAGCCAGCGAAGCTTCTCATTAACCCCAAGTTCTCCATAAATAGAAGCTTGGTGTATTCAGCACAAGGAGCAAAGGCATAGTAAATGGGAATGGGACAGTTCGGCGTGGCCCAATCGGCGTTGTCGTTTCAGCTTGGCCAATAGAGCGTAGGCGATTCTTCATAGGAATTTTTCGGTGTGAGGCATTTCGACGTTAAATTAGCGTTTGATTGTTATTACTATCGAGTTATATCTCTTTTAATCACTTAACATCAAATAAATACATATCCATTATAAATTAACGATTGGTTGTTATAACTATCGAATTATCCCTCTCTCTCTCTTACTCATTTAACTATCAAATAAGTACCTATATGTTACAGTCAAATATGCTCTCTCTTGCTCTCATTTAGCTAAATTTAAGAAAAGATTTTTCAGTCATGTAAACCCTTTAATTTAAAATGGTAGAAACGAGGTGATATATGATGGATATCTTTATATTTTTGACACATATAGCAACTGTGATCCAAAATTGAAGTTTTGGTGATGTGATCTGAAAGATCAGTGTAAAGTAAGATTACATATTGTAGATTATGGTATATATTATCTTTTATATATGCACCCTTTACTATTCATAAATTCTGTCCGTTACAAACGCATGCGCATGAGTCGCACTGTCAGCACTCCGTGCATGCGCATAGATAGTCTTCTAGCTTCTCTTGGCACGAGCTGTACGCCTTGCAGAGCACCACTGTTCATAACCCCTTGCTGTATGGAATAAATGCAATCTACGACTCGGGATTTTACTTCTCCATCTCTGCAATCATCTGTCTTCATCTACAAGACATCATCACCTATCACCATGGCGCAGTGAGTAGGATTGACCATGAGTAGCTGCAACAGTTCGGTGAAACGCTGGGCTTCCTCCTCTCTTCTTAGGTTGTCCTCTTGGCGGCGTAGTTCTTCCTCATGGCGACGTTGATCCTCCTCTCTCCGACGTGTAGCCAACTCGGCCTGTCGAGATTCCTCCAGGTACTTCATAAGGATCCTTAACTCCCCACCTGTAGCTGTTGAAGGTGGTTTAGTCAGGTGTGGTGAGAGTAAAACCGTACCCACCAGCAAGCTAAACCACCGGACTCGCAACAACTTCCTACTCAATCGTCAGTGCCTTCAAGTTCCCAGCACCCACTCCCACAGAAAGCCATCACCCAGACCCCACCGCCATTACGTCCCGATGCCACATACCAAGTGTTTAGGGAATGGCGTAGACACTGGGATGACTACAGTGTGATGGTGGACCTAGGGACTTTACCTACCAGGAAGCAACTAATACAACTTCGTATGTGCCGCAGCCTGGAGACTCAAAGAATACTCGAACACACACTCAACATGTCACCAGACACAGATTGGAGGGTGGAGGAAGTCTTAAATGTTCTCCAGGAACACATCAAGAATCTGCGAAATGAAGCTTTACGTCGCAGGGACCTGCTTTCCTTCAAACAGAGAGAAGGGGAAAGCTTCAGTGAGTTCTATGTCAGACTGAAGCATGTAGCAGAGGAAATCGATGTCTGTCCTGGCCAGTGTGCAGTTTGTGAGGAAACTCAGCTTAAGATGATCATCATCATGGGAGTCAGAGACGAAGAGCTCACACAAAAACTTATTGCCCTGGACACCTCAGCTTCATTGGCCACCATGGTCAATGAATGTCGCTCATATGAGGCCACAAGGACAGCCACCACCGCTATACGTGCCCCTCCTTCTAAATTGTGTGCTTTCTCCACTTACAAAAAAACCAAAGGACATGGCAGCAAAGGTGCTACTTCCTTCCCAAACTGTAACAGGGACACTTCTTGCCTTTCCTGCACAAAGAAGCACGGCTCTGCAGAAAAGTGTCCAGCTGCCGATAGCATATGCGGAAACTGTGCTGGCAAGGGACACTGGAAGAAGACTTCAAAGTGTCCTGCCAACAAGGCCACGTGTAGACACTGTGGCCGAGTGGGTCACTACGACAGATGTTGCCGTCAGCAGATGAATGCCAAGCAGGGCGGCCCACCCAAAGCCACGCCCCCCTCCAGCAGGCCTTCAAATTGTCGCAAGGTTGAGGCCCTTTCCACAACAACTTGCCCTTCACCGGTATCCGTCTCCCTCGACCTCACCTATAAGGGTGAGACATCCAAGATTATGATGCTGCCAGACACAGGAACTGACGTATCAGTGATGGGTCCTCAGCACTTGGAACTGCTTCAAATCACCAGGAATGAGCTACAACGTTCTGCCACCTCAGTGACACTCACAGCAGATGGATCACAGATGACACCAGCTTTAGGTACCCTTAAGGCCACTCTGTCTTTGGCCAACCGATCCTGTCATGCCATGATCCAAGTCCATGAAGGTATCCAGATGCCACTCCTGTCCTACGTACACTGCAAGGAGTTGGCCATCATACCGCCAGATTTTCCACGGCCCATCCTACAGGTCGTCCACATGAACCGATGCAAGGAGCTACCCCTCCATGCCAACTCGACCCCTGCTGAGGCCCGAGAATATTTCCTTAGAACCTTCCCTGATGTGCTTGTGTCTAAGGAGGACCTTAAAGCAGCTCCACTGAGATCGATGGCAGGACCTCCAATGAAAATCCACCTTAAAGAGGACGCTGTTCCATTCGCCATTCACACCACACGGCAGATCACTTATGCTTTCCGCGAACCTGACAAGATAGAACTAGATTCTATTGTCCAGCAGGGTATCATTAAGCCTTGTGGAGACGAGCCATCAGAATGGTGCCACCCTCTAGTTGTCGTCCCAAAGGCGAAGAGAGTTCGCATCACAGTGGATCTCACCAAGCTGAACACTCGAGTCTCCAGACCAGCCCACCCTTCGCCCACACCCATAGCTGCTGTCCGTACCGTTGATCCCACAGCCAAATTCTTCACCACTGCGGACGCTCTACACGGTTACTGGCAGATGGAGCTAGCGGAGGAGGACCGTCATCTCACCACTTTCATTACTCCTTATGGATGCTTCCAGCATTGCCGAGGACCTATGGGCTTCGCTGCCACCGGCGACGCCTACTGTTACCGCGGCGACCCAGCTCTCCAGGGTATGAAGAAATGTGTCAAGGTTGTCGATGACATTCTCATCTTTGACGACGACTTACTATCATATTACCACAGGATCCACGAATTACTCGCTCGCTGTCGCAAAAACGGCATCACTCTCAACAGAGATAAGTTCGTAGTAGCAGAGACCAGAGTAAATTTCTGTGGATTCACCCTTTCCGAAGAAGGAATAGCTGCCGATCCAGGACGAGTTACAGCTTTGCAAGACTTTCCCACACCTTCCAACTTGACAGACTTACGTTCTTTCATGGAGTTAGTTAACCAACTGGCAGAGTTCATTCCAGATATCGCCCTGACTGCACAGCCCCTACGCCCACTCATGAGCCCTAAGCGCTCTTTTATTTGGACACCAGACCACGACCAGGCCTTCAAACGTGTGAAGCAAGCACTTTCAAGCCCTCCAGTTGTAGCGTCTTTTGACCCAACTTTGTCAACCATTCTCCAGACTGATGCATCTCGTCTCTACGGAATAGGCTACGCTCTCCTCCAGGACCATGGTTCCGGACGTCTCCGAGTAGTCCAGTGTGGATCCCGTTTTCTCGCAGACGCCGAGACGAGGTATGCGACAATCGAGTTGGAGATGCTTGCTGTATCTTGGGCTCTCACAAAGTGCCGTTTGTACCTCCAAGGACTGCCATCCTTCACTCTGCAAACAGACCATCGTCCACTAGTGCCCATTATCAACAGCTACACGCTGGACATGATTGAAAACCCACGGCTCCAGCGAATGAAGGAACGTATGTCACAATACCAGTTTACTGCAATGTGGCGTGCTGGCAAGTCTTTATGCATTCCAGATGCACTCTCGCGCGCACCTGTCTGCTACCCAACGTTTGAGGATATGATCGGCTGTGCTGAAGTAACGTAATAGCCTCCCAGGAAGAGGATGCCACAATCGTCAACGCCGACCGAACTCTACAGGACATGTCAACAGAAGCGCAGGCCGACCCTGACTACGTCCACCTTCGTGATTGCATTGTGTCCGGATTTCCCACGAATCGGTACGACCTGCATGCTTCTTTGCTACCGTATTGGAAGCTGCGAGAAGCCATTTTTACTGACGGCACCCTCGTGCTCTACGGTGCCAGAATAATAGTTCCTGCCGCTCTACATCCCCACAAACTTGCCAGACTCCACGACAGCCACCGAGGGGTTGAAGCCACTAAACGTTGAGCTCGACAAACTGTCTTCTGGCCTGGGATAGACTCTGATATTGCTAACACCGTTGCTGCCTGTGAGCCCTGCCAAGTCCTATGCCCAAGCCAACAGTATGAACCTCTTCACAACGATGACCACCCATCGAGGCCCTTCGAGTCGGTATCAGCGGATTTCTTCCAGGTAGCGGGGAAGTCCTTCCTTGTTGTCGCCGACCGCCTTTTCGGCTGGCCTGTGGTCGTCCCTTGCAAGGGTGACACCACTGCCTCCTCAACCATACGGCACTTTTGCCACTACTTCAGAGAGGTAGGTGTTCCCCTGCGCCTACGCACCGATGGAGGACCCCAGTTTACCAGCAGAGAGTTTGCTGACTTCGCAGAGCGTTGGGGTGTACACCACATAACTTCATCGCCACACTACCCGCAGTCTAATGGACATGCCGAGGCTGCAGTCAAAGCTGTCAAGCACTTGATCCTCAAAACGGCCCCTTCAGGAAACATTGACTGTGAGGCTTTTGATCGTGGCCTCTTTGAGTTACGTAACATGCCTAACCACTCTGGTCGCTCTCCTGCCCAGATCCTTTATGGTCATCCTCTCCGTACTTGTGTGCCCGCCCATCCTCAGTCATTCATGGAATGTTGGCAAGAAAAGGCCCATAATTGTGACTGACGAGCTGCTGCCAAAGCGGCTCAAGTGAAACGCAACTACGACGCCCACGCCTGTCCCCTGCCCAGACTGAATGTGGGCCAACATGTCCGTCTCCAGGACCCAACATCCTATAGGTGGGACAAGATCGGGATCATCATGGGTGGCACGAGATCACCCGAGTACAAAATTTGCCTCCCTAGTGATGGAGTGTTACGTCGGAACCGTCGCTTCTTGTATCCAGTGCCCAGTCCCAATCAAGTTCCCAACTCTGATCTCCCTGTGGTCCCTAGCTCTGACATGGCAAAGTCATCAATTCCCTCCACACCTTCCCGCAGGTCTCCAAGATTAAACAGGCCTACATAGTGTACAATGCCCTTGTGCCATTTACGCAACTGGTTGCATAATTTTATATTTGATACTTTTTATGTTATTTGGTTTGCACACTATTATTTACTTAGTTCATTGTTTGTAACTTGCTTAGTACGTTCAAGATACCTATTTGAACGCAAAAGGGGAGGGGAGGTGTAGATTATGGTATATATTATCTTTTATATATGCACCCTTTACTATTCATAAATTCTGTCCATTACAAACGCATGCGCATGAGTCGAACTGTCAGCACTCCGTGCATGCGCATAGATAGTCTTCTTGCTTCTCTTGGCACGAGCTGTATGCCTTGCAGAGCACCACTGTTTATAACCCCTTGCTGTATGGAATATAAATATCAACCATCTGCTGCAAAAATAGAGGTTGAAAAGATAAAAACTACTATCAAGAAAAGAAGTGCTGAAACTATGGAGCCACCAGCTGTTGTGGTTAATGAATGTTTAACTGCAGTTTCTGGAGCCACTTTAGCTTTAGCTCCAGACTTGCCTACAATGCAAAAACTTATTTCTATGAAACAAAAATTATTAAACAAGGCACCAGCTAACCCAACTCATTTGGAGAATCTACTTATACCCGACTCCTATATATTATGTTCCCCAATTGGGTGTGTAAAAAAAATTCCTATTGGGAGATACTGAAGAAGATAATTGTGGGACATTGTTATTTGGAAGAATAAGCTGACTTCAACTTTTAGTCTACTAAAGAAATTTGATTTGTTGACGGGACTTTCAGTATTGTGCCCAGTCTCTTTCATCAGGATTATATTATATCGGCTAAGGTGCATGAAGGAGTTATTCCAATAGTGTATGCTCCTCCCCTTAACAAATAAAGGAAAACTTATTTTCATTTATTTGAATTCCTTAAAACACTCAACCCAAATTTGAGACCTGCTTCCATAAATTGTAATCTTGAACAAGCTGCCTTTTATGCTCTGCAAGATGCATTTCCCACCGTGCTCATTAATGGATGGTTTTTCCTTCCTGCACAAAATTTGCATAGACATTTTGTTGCTTCATTAAGTTTATCAAATCTCTATAAAAAGGATTCTGACTTTTTGTTAAAGACAAAAATCATAATGGCACTCGCCTTCGTTCTGTTACAAAAGATGGAGAAATACATCGATACAATAGCAGCAGTTCTTCCTGATGAACTAATACCCACGTTCCATTGATATGAAGATCATTATATTGGACGACAGAGTAGAAGTCGAAATTGCATAAATGAAACCTATTTTCCCTCCTGCAATATTGAACCTTCATAGACAAACTATATATATCGAATATCGCACTAATAACCACGCTGAAGCTGCCAATCAACATCTACAATAGGAACTAGGAATGAATCATCCAACCACCTGGAATTTTATTGATGCTTTAGGGGGGCCAGCCAGCTAACACCTATTTTTAGTGAAAGGACTTTGACATTCTTACTACTTAATAAGGTGACTTAAGAAATCTCCAAACTGCATAGGATTTTGTACTGTGACCTTCGGTTTTGCGACGCCAGTGCAATTTATCCCGAAAAATACTGTTTTTCAAATTCTATCTCATCCCTTGATAGTTATTACTAAGATCTAGGATTACTCCCCTATGTGGACCTGATATAGACCTCCAATAATATGAAGAGTTTTTTTCTAAAATTAATTTTTTAGCCAGTTAAGAATTTTTTCATTATGGTAAAAAAATATACACTATAAATCAGGGGAAAAATTGAGAAAAAAAAATAAACAAAATTAGGAAAAAAAGTGCTTAATTTCATTGCTTCATAATGTATTTCCAAGTTAAATACCAAATTTCCATGCTATATCTTGAAAGTTAAATGAGACTATTGAATCTGAAGGTCCATAAAAACAGTTTTGAGATACGGGCGTTCAAAGTTTTTCTCTGTATTTAACAAAGAATATCATTAAAATATGATTATTATGAATTTTTTGTTCTTTTGGGGGCATTAATAAAAGAAAACAAAGTTATTATCATAATTTATTCATAAATGAAGATCCTTTTGCTCAATATCTTGCTTCATTCGGCACCTGTGAGGCAAGGTGGCTGCTCCTCTATCCACAACACTCTTTCTCTCTCTCTGTGCAGTACCGATATCACCCTTTTCTGAACTTTTAATAGAGCAAATTTTTTTCTTCCTTATGTTACCAAGATGTTGAAATTTTCTTTTCTACTTTGAAATGTTAAATTCTTGCTAAAAACAAAAAAACCAACATAAACATTAGTGAATGTCTGAGGGCGTTCAAAGTTTTTTTTATTTTTTTACAATTATAATAATAATAAATGTTGATTATTATGAATTTTATGTTTCTTTTTTGGATGTTGATAAACGAAAAAAAAAAGTTTTGCTCAATATCTTGCTTTTTTTTCTCATGTTAGGCAAAGCCATCGCTTCTCCATTCACACAGGTAACTCTCTCTCTCTCTCTCTCTCTCTCTCTCTCTCTCTCTCTCTCTCTCTCTGCACTACCGATATTACCCTCTTCTGAAATCTTAAAAGAGCGAATTTTCATCTTCCTTAGGTTAGCAAGATATTGAAATTGCCCTTTCCTCTTTGAAATGGTAAGATTCTTGCCAAAAACAAGAAAAACAAGCATGAAAATTAGTATATGTCAGATATCAAACTCAGGCATGTGCTCTCTCTCAGGTTTGTGGTAGGACTGAAGGCTGAATGGTGTAATGCATCGTCTTGCAACTCGTGGAAGTTATAC
>NC_090728.1:2063677-2066177 GCF_036898095.1 Palaemon carinicauda
TATATATTCTTAAGCTAGAATATACCTGGTGAGGCAGTAAAGTGCACTGGAGACAGTGAAAACTTCATGAGCAAGGACTGTGCGGGCCCATGTTCTGGTGGTAACGATCTCTTCTACATCTATGGTCAAAAGAAAGGAATTCAAGATAAACGAGAAGGGGATAGAAAAAAGAAGCTTATTCTAGTAGAAAAAAAAGAAAGTTTTCTGCTATGCATTTAAAGAAAGCTAAAATTGCCGACACTAGGATAGATCCAATACCTGTGGCTGATCGTTTATACACAAAATTCACTAATACAAAGGAAGTTATACTTCAGATAGAAAGAAGTGGAACCAAAATAATGGGAACAATGTACGGAATTCTAAAAAAAAAAACTCACTCAAGAAATTTGTTCAATCCTTGTGTACAGCAATTCTTACTTATGGATAATGTGCCAAAGGTCAAATAGATAAGCCTTTGTAATGCACATGCAGGAAGGAACGCATATACAAATTAAGAATTATGGCCTATCTACTTTTTCTTCTGCAATCTAATTTCAAGTCTGTTATCATTATGTTATTATATTGTCTTTTTTTTAAGACAACGTCAATATTATTGATAAAATCTATTGAATGTAAGCATGTAATTGTCACCCATATGTGAAATCGTGGAGCCTATGAATACATGTGTTGTCTCTAAATAAGGTTAGTTGTTTGGGGGCTGACTCAGTATTAATTTCTCCTCCCCTTCTGTCACATCGGTGACCAATACAAAGTGCCAAAAACACATAACCGGCCTCCCAGCTCACTTCTTCATCTGCCATATCCTCTGGCAATGTCCACCACTAACCCCGACTCGTCCATCCATGCTGCCACAGTGATGGTAGTGTGGGAGGAATTATTACTTAGTCAAATCGTACACAACTAACTTTCAAATAACTCAGATATTTATAGCTTTTAAAGTGGTCACATAATGGGGATGACTTTGTCTAGTTTCAGTACGCCTCAGTTTTACATGAAGGGCGTGACCAGCTCAAGCAGCAAAGTAGACAACATCCTTGGTACAATCCTCGATAACACCTTTCCAGAAATCACCTATTGGGTTTACGAGCTAAGGGACACCAACGTACAGTATGATGCCTTCAAGTCATACTTCCTGAAGCAGTACTTACCTTCGCCAGCCGGCCATGTAGCTCAGATTTTTCAACCATTGGTGGATCAAAAGCCCCCAATGACCCTCAGTATTGCTCGCCTCCAACCTAATGCAGACGGTTCTCCTATTGACATAAACTTACTTTGTACCCTCAGGGTAAAACATCTGTCAGGATCT
The DNA here is from genome assembly GCF_036898095.1 of Palaemon carinicauda. Taxonomy (NCBI): domain Eukaryota; kingdom Metazoa; phylum Arthropoda; class Malacostraca; order Decapoda; family Palaemonidae; genus Palaemon; species Palaemon carinicauda. The sequence continues at coordinate 2,064,984 of NC_090728.1, forward strand.
GCTATCTAAACTCAAATCCCTCATGGACAGCCACTGCATGCTGTTAAAAACTCCTTCAACAACTTCTCGCCTGACTAGGTGTATGCAGGGTAAAACACGAGTTTGCGAAGATATTTCTGAACGTGTAAGAAAAAGTAATTCTGAGAAGAAAATTCTTTATCGAGTTACTCATTTTGAAAGGTGATATTTTTTTTCTTTTTTTATAAACACTTTATCCTTCACAAAACTCTCAGGAGACTGCATCCCAGATTGTTTTTACAACAGGAGACCGTGTTTGATCACAAAAACAGCGGAAGTCAAATGGAGCGAAGTTAGGCAAGCAAATTTATGGTTTTATGATTATATTTTAGAGCAATGAAACATTAATACATCTACAACTAATATATCACCTGTGAACAGATATCATGGAATCTCATTTTGGTCCTTATCTTATTGAGGCACTCAAAGGAAGATAAGAAGGAAGAACATTTTCAATGAGGTTAGTCATATATTTTTTATTTGATGGAGAGGAATGGGTTTTTGTTCATTCATTTTTAACACTGATTGATATCTCATGAGTAATTTTGATGATGATAGTATGGTTTTCAATACATTTCCAATGTATGATCGGTGCAAATGAATAGGTCTACCTTTGACGTAAAATAGACTTGATTTTACATGAAATATTTCCTATGATCTGTAGCCTTTACCGGAGAGAAAAAAGTGTCTTATACATAAACAACATCGCCAATCAGAGATCAGTGTTAATGATTGCCGGTCATTGGAGAAATTTCCCGCATCGACTTAACAGGCCTTATAATTCATATCATCGATGAACATTTTTTTCCTTGAATTACTTTATATTCATGTATTGAAGTGTTTTCTTTAGTTAGTGTAACACTGTATATAGCACATGCAACACCCCCAACTTAAAAAAACCGTTAATGAAACGAATGTGGTTGGTGTTGAAAAAATCTTTAAAATATTTTTTGTTATGAATTCAAGGTAACTTTAACATAAGGTGTGAGTCCAGTAAAATGAATGTGGGTTTACATACTGAGAACCCCGTTATATATAGGCCCCTCTATGAGTTATTCACGATTAAAATTTGTAAAGAAGTGTATTGAATGAATAATTTATATAACCTAAACATAACACTATTTGATAAATAAAAGTTTGAATGGGAACTAAACGTTTCAATAGATATTAATGAAC
>NC_090728.1:2071177-2076177 GCF_036898095.1 Palaemon carinicauda
ATACCTGTCGAAAACGTTTTTTTTTTTTTGGGGGGGGGGTATTTAGAATCGAAATCAACCCATCTCCACCATTGTAGCTTGTTGATATGATTTTACTTGGTTATGATTTATATAATTTTGCACATTTTTGCGTGTTTTACATATCTATACAAGCCATATACTATATACCTCCTTATATCTTGATTTTTTCTTCCTTAGAATCAGAGGCCCAATCTGGAATCAACTCAAAGAAAATAGCTTCTGGTCGGCTTGTGAATCGAAGCCGGTCCAAAGAAACTGAGGTTCCGTTTGTACAATGGTGTACGTTTTGATAGGTAATTATATGAAAAATCTCATTCCCCCTCAGTAGATACCTGGGCATAACCATAGACGTATATTTAATGTAAATGTTAGACATATTTCCCCAATATGCACTGCACAGTAATGTTCCATCAGTATTTCAAGGTTTCCTATGATACGTCTACTTCATCACAACTATTTAAGTTTAAACTGCTAGTTATAGGTATATATCTAAAAAATAAATACATCACATTCCAGTGCAATATACCAATAAAACGAACTGCTCTTTTGTATAGTTACTCAATTATGATCATTCTTTTAATAGAAACTGAAGGAACAACGCATGGTATAATACACCTCGGGATTCTAAGACATTAATAATGCATAAAAGGAGATTAACATTTCATCGCATTTTCTTTTCCTGGAATTATGTATGAGACACAACAAGATATGAGACTTTGCCAGAAAATAAAGATTGTGGTGTTTATAAGAAGAAAAAAAAGAGAGAGAGAGAGAGAGAGAGAGAGAGAGAGAGAGAGAGAGAGAGAGAGAGAGAGAGAGAGAGAGAGAGAGAGAGAATTTTGTATACATTCAAACTTTTATTGACATTATGAGTCTGGTTACTAGACGATGACCCCTTGTGTTTTGTTTATCTATAGTAAAGGATAAGAGTTTCTACAAGTTGAAATGTAAAGGATTAGGAAAAGAATGGTTTCATCATTATATATCAAACATATTAGATATACTGTAGTTGGTAAGAACTATTCAACAGTCGAACGTAGTATATAAGCAGTAACCGCCAACTAAAACTTTTATTACTTTCATATGATAGGAAAACTATATTATCTTTGTGATGATCTAATGAATCTCGGCCAAAAAGAAACCATATATTTAATAGGAAATCAATTGCGTCTCATAGTTTTTCCTTTATTTTTCATTTCTAGTTATCAATTGCTTTATATAGAGCAAACTCAGTTGATAGAATTCATGTTAATCAATTTATTAAGGTAACTTTATTGCTACGGTATAAAAATAAAAATGATAATCCTATTCACTACATTACAATGGTATTAACAAAAACGAATTAGGATATTATGTCAACACAAAATATACAGAGGTAAACTTTATGTATACTGCAGACATTCTATATTTGAGAGTTATGATCATGAAAGTCATTCTCTCTCTCTCTCTCTCTCTCTCTCTCTCTCTCTCTCTCTCTCTCTCTCTCTCTCTCTCTCTCTCTCTCTCTCTCTCTCTCTCTCTCTCTCTCCTAAAAATGTGATTAGATAAACACGTACTAAAAGGTAATGCTAAACTCACTAACTTAATACATTTTACAAAAATAGATTTACAAAACTAGCAAAGAATGGCCAGGATGATTGAATCTTTTTTTTCTTTTTTTTCTTGTTTCTTTTTTTTTTGACAAATCTAAAGTTCTCAAGGAATTTATTATTCCGTTAGATATATGACTCTCATCAGCTAAAGAAGTTTTTCAATTTAAAAGGAATAATTTAGGAAAGTTAGCTATGACCTGGAAGACGATAATTTTCCAAATAGTAGGCTACTTTATGAGGACATCTTAATGGGATCTTGCCAGAAATTAGAGGGAATCGTTTAAGTTTTCATAACCGAAATTTTTTTAGCGACTGTCTTCTTTTACAGGTTTGATCAGTAACATCTTTATCTAATATGAAAGAGAGGACTTTGGATTGGAAGCAACACTGCTTCTAATAATGAATGGATTATTGAATGTAATTTTGGGAAAAGAAGTAAAACGAAAATACTTGCAATTACGTGCAATTAAAAAGTATTAAAAGTAGTAAAATTGCAATTATGAAACACATTATTGCATAACGGTATAAAAAAGGGGAAATATTTTTAATATGACAAGAATGTTTAACGGATATTTGAAATAGAAAATAACAATTTAATGTGACTGTTGCCGTTTACAACCGATCATAGATGATAGAGTGAACAAGCTAGACCAAAATTAATTAAAAGAGAGACAGTAAAATAACTTTTTTAATTTTTGGTCGTACTTGGATGTGAACAAATATAAAGTAAATATGCTGCAAATGATAATTATAACATCACAAATCCAAGAAATTGAAACAAATGTAACAAAGAAAGCATATATTGTAAAACTGGGAGAGAGGTTATGTAAAATGACATTCGAAGAATATCATAACATTAGAAATCTCATGGGAAAGTGTGAGTCAGCCAAATAAACAGATATTGGAAAAGGGAAGAAATCTTTACAACTCTGATTGGATTAAGTGGCTATTAATAACTTTTTATCTCCCATAAAAGTTTATCCAGAACTATAAATATAAAAAGGGAGCACTTGTCATTACAATGTTAAGACTGATAGAAAATATCTGTTGAAGCAAAATAAAAAATGACAGAAAAAAAAGACTGATAGGGAGACTGATGGGTATATTTTTATACATAAAATTACCCTCAATCTGACAATTTGTAAAAGTGAAAATTCGACTTATCATTCTTAGCATCCGATTGTTAAACTTGTTATGCGTATTGAGATTAACAACCAAATTTTACGTTTGATAAGTAGATTGTTTACCTCGTTTACCTCTCTATCGACATAGAGGCCCAAGTTCTAGTTGTGGCCTTGGTATAAGCACTTATCACATTCAAATCTCCGATAGTTATGTTTTTAACATATTAAATCGTATTCGATATAAAGAAAATCCTTTGTGTATTGCCATTTAAAAGTATGATAGTTACGGGTGTACTAACTTGGTGAGATAGCTATTATACACAAATTTAGTATCTAAATTCTGCACGAATGTTCTTACTGAAATAGCTTTTAGAGAGGAGAATACTTTATATCGGAACAAGTATATTTTGTTTCTTAGCTTGCTGATGAGCACCTTCTCTTGTGAATAACATAAACAACATGACTCTGATTAGACATAAAAATAATTTTGTTCTAGTTATTGGATACTGAATTTGGTTTCATATACAAACAAAGAACTCCCTTTCAATTGTTTTAAGCCAATGCTCATTTCGTAAACATTGTATTAATAAATATTGTAGAAATCATACACCACGAAAAAATGTTTTACTCGTACATACCCTCTTGATATACCTACTAGTAGTAGAATGAACACTCTATTAGTGTAACTGGAGTAAGCCCCAAGAGCATTACAAATATGATCCAATCTCAGCCATGAATGGGCATGTTTATAGCATTATGCTATATAAGACGAACAAACTTATATAAGACAACTACAGCAAATGTATAAATATGCACTTCCAAATTTCAGGCTATGATATTAAAGTAGTTGTAGCATTTAAAGGTACCAAGCCACACACAGGAAAACTTCGTCGAAGATGCGGAAGTTCTAGGATTCTTTATCTCGGTCTCTGCAAGAAAACATTGGGAACCCATTGAATTGGGACGTTGAAGGATAAAGAATATAGGTCAGCTGTTACTTCTGAAATGTGATGAGGAATTTAGCTCCTCTGAAGAATTTATTACAAATCAAAAAAAAAAAAAAAAAAAAAAAAAATATATATATATATATATATATATATATATATATATATATATATATATATATATATATATATATATATATATATATATATATAAGGATACATTGAGTCGTATATTCAAAAAGCAAGGGAAATCTAATAGATATAACCTTTTTTCCTTCTCGTAGAACCGGGAAATCCAGAACTGGCAAAGGTTCATTGCCCTGACGTATTCAAACAACAAAGTAGCCTTACATTCCGGAAAACCATGAGGGCAATAACATTATCTTCATCTCTCCATCCCTCTCGTCCCCTTTTCTGAATATCTAATGAATAGGACCGGCATCCGGAGGACGTTTCAAGCTCTTCACAGATCCCAGATAGCAGGACATTTCTAGGAACCTAGGAATAGTATGTTTTTATTGTCCACAGAAAGTTGTGTTTTGTTGCATCTTTTCTTCTACTTAATTTTTTGTTTAAATTTTTATGAAATAGCCTTTTCTCTAGTAATCTGATCTATTTTTTTTATTGATATTATTTTTCTTTCTTTTACTTTTACCGTTATTTTTTAATGTAATAGGTCCAATAAGAATACATGTTTTTAAGTCTGTCCTTTTTGTCAAAGCTTTTAAGATAAATACAAGAAAGTACTTAAACCAAAAAAAAAGAAAAAAAAAGCTGATTATATGATAAGAATCTGGCCTAAAAACAGAGAAAGGAAGGTAAATAAATATATATATTTAAATTGGTAAATATATTGGTTAAGGCATGGATTTTACAGAATAAACACAAAGAAACCGATTTTTTCCACGAGGAAAAACTGAAGTAGATTTGAATAAGAAGAATACGTTATATCGGAACATGTATATTTGCTTTTTAGCTTGCTGATGAGCAGCTTCTCTTGTGAATAACATAATCAACATGACTCTGATTAGACAAAAAAAAAAAATAATAGTATTTATATAGTTATTGGATATTGAATTTGGTTTCATATACAATAACTTGGTATAAACAAGTCTGCCTTTAAATCCATGACAACTATTAGGAGATAAAGGAAAAATATAACATTTACGTGGTTATGGGCCTTTGCAGTTTTGTAGACCTGATTTGTAACTGAGGAGCTATACAATCATCTGGATGTTTAAACGAAATGAATACTCCTTTTCTTGAATCGTCAACGCATACTATCAATTTATATGTTACCTATTTAATTCACTAGGTAC
>NC_090728.1:2083677-2096177 GCF_036898095.1 Palaemon carinicauda
ATACTCTATGTCCGCTAGTTTCCTGTTACTAATCCAGTACATTCCTTTTCCACCATCCCCAACTGTTCTATGCATTACAAAATCCATGTGGAGGATAAACAACATACGTAACAACACTAGAAATTCATTTCACAAGGGTCCACTTACATTAACTTTGCACTTGCTATGCTCATGGACAGACTTAATCAAATTTGAATATTTAACAGGAACTCCATAATAACACAGAACTTTCCACAAAATTGGCCGGTGTGTATTATCAAAGGTTTTTTCATAGTCCACAAATGCCATCAAAAGTGGATTTCTGTATTATAAGCATTGCTGTACAACATGTCTCAAAATTTAAATTTGCTCAGTATAGCTCCTACCTTTTCAAAATCCTCCTTGTTCATCTCTCAGCTTTTTGTAAATCTTTCTCACTAGTCTCCTTAGAATAAGTAGACTATATATTTCTATGACAACTGACGTAAGTTTGATGCCTCTATGATTATTGCAATCAATCAGGTTTCTTTTTTTTGCCTCCCTCATGTCAGATTCTACAAAACAATCTTGAATGTTTCCAGCGAGTTACTTAGTTTTTAGCCAATATCATATCAGCTGTTATTCCCTCGTATCCAGGGGCTTTCCATTGTTTTCGTTTATTAAAGATAGCTTCGCCTTCAAACACACCTAATTCATTCATAGGCACATCAAGGTCTTCATCAGGAGCAGGTATATCAATTAAATTTTTCTTTTCATATCTCCTGTTCATAAACCTCACTAAAGTGCTCCATCTAACATTGCATTAATCATCCTCTGTTGTTATAACAGATCCATCTCTTTTTTTTAAAGAGTATATGCTTCTTCTTCTTTGACCACTTGGATATTTCATTATTATTTCTGTGAGCAATTCTTACCCAATAGCCACTTCCTGTATTCATAGCTTTGTCAATCTCATCTGCTTTTCTGTTCAAATATTCTCTCCAGTCATTACTTCTTTTCTCTTGACCTGACTATCAATACTGGAATACTTAGCATGCTCTTCCATGTAATTTTCATTACTTTCCTGAAAAATTTCTAACTTTGTCTCTTTTTTTATAGTATCCCAAGTATCATTTGATAATCATGGCTTTTTCCTTATAACTACATGTCCCATCTATTACACTCTGCCGTTCTTCATAATATTCGTCTTTTTTTTTCCAGGGGAATCACATTTCTTCACAGGAATCAAATCCATAGATGATTCCTTGAGTAGATTCATCAAGGAATAGTTAATTGCTTGTGATGCGCAGTGCATATCTAACTAAGGCGAATGACCCTTGCCATACCATACTAATCCTAGTAAGATCATCTGTCAGGTATTAAGAGTAGAAGCCGAAACGACAACTTGTCTCTCGCCTTAAACCCAATCCATCACCCTGCTGCCAGTGACTTCATCGAGATCTAGGGGTGGATTTCCTTCGCACCCAAAGTTCTCGTTACTCCACCAAGTTGCTCAACCACTTACATTGCCGTTTGCAAATATGGATTGCTAAGATATTCCGCCTAAAAATATATATATATATATATATATATATATATATATATATATATATATATATATATATATATATATATATATATATATATATATGTATGTGTGTGTGTGCATATATATATATATATATATATATATATATATATATATATATATATATATATATATATATATATATATATATATATATATATATATATATGTATGGATATATATATATATATATATATATATATATATATATATATATATATATATATATATATATATATATATATATATATATGCGTAAAAATCACAGGGATACGTGATGCTCAGATGCAGAAGAACCACGGGGAAAATGAAAATACAAAATATACACTTAAGTCCTGACTAGTTTCGTGATACTTCCTCAGAGGACTGATTTATTGAGAGAGGTTTCTTTACAATTTATACGGAAAGTGAACGTACGAACATACATATAGAGATTAGAGAACAATGACACTCCCTTACCAACTACCTGGGTCAGGTGTTGAGTAGGAGGAGTCCCCAGGCTCATTAGACACCTGCTATAAAGGGTCATTTCTAGTGGCGGGTATATTCTTGTTTTCTTCTTTTTTTACTTTCAGTACAGTTTATTTATATGACAATACGGTAGCCTTATCTATATAAATACATAAGCAAAACATACACAAACATACAAATATATATATATATATATATATATATATATATATATATATATATATATATATATATATATACATATATATACACATACATATACATACACATACATATATACATACATATACACATGCATATATACATATATATACATCTACACATACATACATATGCATATATACACTTATATGTATACAACATTAATATCATAAACATATAATCATGTATATATCAATACTTATATCTAGCATAACACTATATAGTGCCACTATACTTATGCATACTATATATAATAATTGTTTCCTTTAATGAATGGTAGCTTAGGTCTAAATATTAATTTCACAGCGACGTTTATTATTCACAATATATTCAATTCTACATTAAGTGGTTAATGTTTTTTTATATAGCTTACAAATCTCTTTACATATAAAGGCGTCGAGTTTATACATTCCATGACCAATATTCAAGTTGTTTTCAAAGGTTTCTTTTATGAAACTGGACTCTATGATGTTTCTTTCTACTAAGTTATTTGAATGAACCAATTTCTTTGCACTTGACCAATTAATAGGGTGATTTTCATCTCTAACGTGAGCAAAGAGTGCATTATTATCTTGAGCATACCTGACACTTTTCTTATGTTGTTCAATTATCTTTTCTAGGGCTTTACCAGTTTGACCAATATAGTATTTTTCACAAGCATTGCATGGAATACGATATACACATCCCTTGGTAATGTCAGGAGAATTCTTTATTAAGGCTGTTTTTATTGTATTTTTACTCTTAAATGCTACATTTACATTGAAGTTTTTTAACAGTTGGGGAATTTCTTTAAATGAATCACAATAAGGTAGTACAAGTAAATTTTGTGTGTTGTAGTTTTTTCTGTTATCATTACCGAAAAAAGTCTTTTTTGCTGTTCTTAGGGCATCATCTAACACAATTTCAGGATACTTTAGTTTTTTACCTATTGCTCTAATACCATTTATTTCGTCATCAATATATTCAGGGCTGCAGACTCGAAATGCTCTTAAAAACATAGAAGTAAATACAGATTTCTTAACTTTGTTGCCTTGGTTTGAGTAATAATGGACATATGCCGAGATATTCGTTGGCTTTCTGTATACACTAAACTTGAGACTATTATTACATCTATGTATGCGACAGTCCAAAAAAGGTAGGATACAATTATTCTCCAGCTCCATAGTGAAATTTATTGATGGTACCAAACTATTCAATCTAAGAAAAAGGTTATCTAAATTTTCATTTCCTGGCCACACACATATTATGTCGTCAATATATCAAAACCATTTTACATTATTAGGTATGATGTTATTTAAGATTCTGCTTTCAAAAAATTCCATATATAGATTGCTCAATACTGGGGATAAAGGGTTTCCCATAGCCATACCAAAAGTTTGTGCATAAAATCTCCCATTGAATTCAAATTTACAATCTTTTATACATAGTTTAATTAATTCTATTAAAGTGTGTTTGGAGAATGGTAGATTCAATTGTCTATTATCTAATGTTTCAGATAAAAATTCCAACATGTCATCAATAGGTACTTTTGTGAATAGTGAGACTACATCAAAACTGACATGGCTACAGGTACTGTTAATCTGTACTTCATTCAGTTTGTTAATCAAGTCTACATTATTTTTTATATTTGAATATGAAATGGTGCCAACTAAAGGATTGAGGATATTCACAAGGTGGGTATATACCCGCCACTAGAAATGACCCTTTTTAGCAGGTGTCTAATGAGCCTGGGGACTCCTCCTACTCAACACCTGACCCAGGTAGTTGGTAAGGGAGTGTCATTGTTCTCTAATCTCTATATGTATGTTCGTACGTTTACTTTCCCTATAAATTGTAAAGAAACCTCTCTCAATAAATCAGTCCTCTGAGGAAGTATCACGAAACTAGTCAGGACTTAAGTGTATATTTTGTATTTTCATTTTCCCTGTGGTTCTTCTGCATATATATATATATATATATATATATATATATATATATATATATATATATATATATATATATATATATATATATATATATATATGTATGTATATATATATATATATATATATATATATACATATATATATATATATATATATATATATATATATATATATATATATATATATATATATATATACATATATAGTAATACCTTGAGATTCGAGTTCAATGTGTTGCGAGACCAAGCTCATGTGTCAATTTCCTCGTATCTCAGCTGAATTTTTCCCATATGAAATACCTAAAAATATTAATCCATTCCCACCCTCGGAAAAAAACTCCTGAAATCAGTATATTACAGTTGAAAAATATGTTTTTAATTGTTCTAATTAACATTCTACACTTACAAAATAACAAATACCTATAAACTGCTTATGATGCTCAATAGAATGTAACATTATTATGGAGTTCTTGATAGCAGCTAACAGCGGTGTGTGCGGAGGAGGAGGGACAGAGGACGGGGAGGAGCGAGACTTGACAGCAACGTGTTCAGTACGCAACACTTTTGTAACACTACGTAACATAACCTTAACTTTAAATTCAACTTAAATGAAATTAGCAACTTTAAATTTAACTTAAATGAAATTAACTTACTGTATACGCACTTAAAGAAAAAATGTTAATCTTACATTACACTAAACTTAATTCTAATTTTGTTTTCATTTTAATTTTTCTACTTTTCTTCTTATAGCTTGGGTCTTTTTGCATCGCTTTCACCTGCACTTTTTGACAGCCTTTTTAAAAGGAACCTATCTAGTGATGTTTGCTTTTGTCTCCCCTTCAAAATGTTGCAAAAATGACGCACGCAAGTGTCATCACATTAGGGTAATGCACGACCACACGCCAACTTGTCCGGGTGCCTTTTTTCCATAAAATTAGAAAACTCCTGTCACTTCGCTAACATGTCTTTGATTTCTGCCGTAGAAAGGCGGCCCTCGTCTTCCACTTCCTCCTCGCTACTTGGATCCTGCAACACCTCCGAATGTTGCAGCTCCTGGAGCTCTATCAATTCCTGTGTCATAAGCTCTTCCTGATGCTCCTCGACAAGGTCATTCACGTCTGTCTTGTCTACCTCCAGGTACATGGATTCCAAGAGACCCAATTTCATCCATCACAATAGGTTCGGTGTAATCGCGGTCTGTCGTATCGAACCCTTCAATATCCCTCTAAACGACCGAAGAAGGCCACATTTTCTTACATGCTAAATTAAGTGTTCTTCTTGTGACACCCTGCCATGCATCGTCAATAATTTTTAAACAATGGATGATATTGAAATGTTCGTTCCAAAATACACGAAGGTGGAAATTGGGGTTGTCTGTGACATCAAAGCATTTCTTGAACAAATGCTTCATGTACAATTTTTTTGTAGTTGGAAATAAGTTGTTGGTCCATGAGCTGGAGGAGTGGCGTGGTGTAGGGCGGGAGATGAAAGACCTTGATGAAACCTGATCTCATAAAGAATGTCTTCTTCGAGACCAGGAGGGTGACCAGGGGCATTGTCGAGGACCAGGAGACATTTCACTGGCAGGTTTTTCTCGGCCAAATACTTTTTGGCTGCCGGACCAAAGCACAGATTAACCCATTCTGTAAAGAAATGCTGCGTAATCCAAGCCTTAGCATTAGCGCGCTACATCACTTGTAGTTTTTCTTTCAGGATTCTTCGGCTCTTGAAAGCGAGTGGGTCTGCCAAGTGGTACCCCAGCAGTGGCTTGACCTTACAGTCACCGCTGGCATTGGCACACAAGGCTAGAGTTAACCGGTCCTTCATGGGTTTATGGCCCGGTAGACTCTTCTCCTCTGACGTGGTGGATGTTCTCCTGGGCATCTTCTTCCAGAAAAGATCAATTTCATCACAATTGAAGACTTGTTGGGGGATGAAGCCATGTTGGGCGATAACTGAGGAAAAGGTGCTGACGAAGTCCTCCGCGGCTTTCGATTCGGAACTTGCTGCTTCCCCATGACTCATAACCGAGTGTATCCTAGTCTGATTTTTAAAGTTATCCAACCAGCCATGGCTGGCTTTGAAGGTTTCTGCTGACGTCGAAGTCTCCCCTCTCTCAGCTGCTTCCTTCCCTTTCAAGTCATCATAGATTCGACTGTCCTTTTCACATATGATCGTCTCGGTCACGCTATCTCCCGCCAACTGTTTCTCCTTTATTCATAATAAAAGAAGCCTCTCCATCTCGTCGTGAATATCAATGCACAGCTTGAGAAGGATGGTTACTCTTTTGGAAGGCTTGGTGCTCTTTATAGCATCTTTCTGCTTGAGGATGATACATATTGTCGATGTACTCCTCTCATATTGGCGCGCTAGCTCAGTCACTGTTATGCCACTCTCATGTTTTTCGATTATTTCATGCTTCATCTCGATTGTCATCATATGCTTTTCTTTTTACTACCCTTGTTTCCACTCGCTTGCTTTGGACCCATTGCTTATTCACTGAATTATGCACTGATTAGGCACAAAAAACACGTAAAAAACAAAACACTACGGCTGATGCTTGGAGATAAACTTTACGCGACGTGAAAGACAGAGCGATGCTATCCTGGTGAGAATCCTCTTGCACATTTGGCCACCTAGCAGCCACATATGGCATTACCTCGTATCTCAAATTTTTTCTTGTATCTCAGGACAAAAATTTGCTCGGAACTATCCTCGTCTCTCAAATTTCTCGCATCTTGAGACACCCGTATCTCAAAATATTAATATGTATATATATATATATATATATATATATATATATATATATATATATATATATATATATATATATATATATGCGTATATATGTTTGTATATTGATATACATATGTATATGTATTTATAGCAGAATAATCTCAAGATAAACTGCTGGTAGAGTTTTTTATTTCACTGCAACGGAAAAATTTTAAAATCTGATGTCATTTCAATTGGATGCGTTTTTTATTTTCTGTTTTTTTTTTTTATTCACAATCAATTTGGAAATATACAGCATTACTATATTTCTAATTTATTTTGTATAAATGGATGCAAAAGTCCTCAAGAAAACTATAATACTATTGGCTTATTATTTAATTAGTAAAACTTCTCTAACTTTTTTCATTTCCATTTTACTTCTTCCTATTCGTGTAAAATAAATTTAGAAAGAGACGTAGCATCATACAATAAAATAAAGATGGGTCTAAGCGTACACTATATCACTATGTCGGAACCGTTCAATACGGGTCGTTGATGGCATACAAAGAGAACTGAAATATGTAGCTAGAATAGATTTTACAGGACTTTCGTATGGCTGTAGCTGATGCTTGATGAATATGGTAGAATTAGCTTATCTTTTTCGTTATCAACTAGCTTGAAGATTTTATTTTAGAGACAAAAGGTAGAGATATATTGCTAAACTTTATAATATTAGTTATTTTTATTCTGAGGATATCTAAAATCGCTGTAAATATAAGATTAGGTAAAGAAATAACTTAGATTTGGGATTAGAGGGATTATTTCAAAGGTTTCTACTAAAGTATGGTTATATCTTTTTTATAGGGTTCACCGAGATATTTTGAACATCAGATAAATATAATGTAAAGATTATATTTTATCCTGCTTTATACGTATTTCATTAAATGACAGAAGCGACCAGTACTATTGCGTAAGCTGATATTTTTCTCCATAAGTTCCACTAATTAAAGAAAATAAAAGGGAAACGTGATATCAAACAGATATAAAAAAACCAAAATTTTATTTATGCCGAATAAAAAGACGTTTCTTGAAAATGGGTGAGATATTTCTGAGGAAGTGGTATTATAAATACAAACTAAACTTGAGTTTATAGCTAAAATACACAGTTGACTAATATGGAGTCTCGTTTCTAAACCTTAAGTTGCACATTAAAGGTATATTTATTACCTCACTCCACTCTCTCATCTTTTGCTTGTGCCTATTTCAGTTCCGCCTCGAGTAATTATTGCGTTGTTGAAAATAATTCTGAGCACAAAATTATGGTATGTTTTACAGTATATGCAATGCCTTAAACACTGTCTATGTTCATTTGATTTCCATTGAAAATTACAACGTATTGCACATAAGACTTATCCTTGTGTATTTACGACGAAGGAACAAAATATTTGCAAGAGATCCTGTTTTATTTCTTCAGGAGACCAAACAAGCATAAGTTCAGAGCACACACGATAAATCATTCTTTGCAGCATTCAACTATTTCTTACTCCAACCAAACTACGTCAACTTTGCATATTTTGTCACACAACTTCAAGTCGTTCCACGAACAAACAAACATTAATCATCTTGTTCCTAAACCTTTTTCCGGCAGGAAATTTTCTCGACTGTTTCAGCAATATATCTGGTCTTTTTAGATATTGTTTTGGGATGAGCTAAAGATTAATGAAGAAGGAATCTCTTTTATCTACTTAAAAACATATCTGCATACACATCAAATATTATTAGATTTAAATATATGTGTATATATACATATACTTTATATATATATATATATATATATATATATATATATATATATATATATATATATATATATATATATGTATATATATATATATATATATATATATATATATATATATATAAGTGTGTGTGTGTGTGTGTGTGTGTGTGTATCTATATATACCTATTACTGTCTCGTGAATGATAGCACTTGGTTCTGGTGATTTCCACTGCATGGTTCCGAATTCAATCCAGGCTGATAGAATAACTTCTCTAGCTATGAATACAATGATATATCAACCAAATAGTAAAATACTGAGAAAATTTTGTTTTATTGTTATAGATTGCTTTAAACATTAGTAAGACATGGGTTCCTGCCTCTGGCACCCCATGTAGCAGGTTCAAGTAGCCCCACTGGACGGCGCATGGTTGTAGAATTCTGGATATGGAACAGACATCAGTCACATATACCCAGGTTTCTTCCACAGTAGATTTTTTATACTAATTGACGAGTCGGAGACGTAAGAAGGAAAAACCTTGGATGAAGATTTCCAGGACTGAGAATAATCAAGAACTATAGTCAAAGAGACTGCCCAGTTATACCTCGGTGATAGCATCTGCTTAGCTGTGGAAAAAGTGTGCAGAAAGGACTTCATACTTAAAGAATAGCTGAGATGCCTGATACGGGTTTCACACCGGATTTTGGAAAACTTCGTACAGGCTTGGACAAATAATTTTGGTTGTCTGCGGCTATCAAAACTGGAGTCCAAAATGGTACGTATTTAGAGCGATGTTGTATGTGGTCATACAAGCTTTTGTCTGCAGTCAATTTCAGAAAAATTAAACATGTTTAATTTTCGTCTCTGGACTGTCTCACAGTCTAGTACGTAGTCAATCAGAAATCGTGTGTATTGAGGAAGAAGAATCTCCCAGAACAGATCCTAGTCTGGACTATGCCATGGAAAAAACTGCTGGTTCATCAAATACACCAACAGGTTCTGCTGCTGCTGCTTTTCAAACTGCAGATGAAGAGGCTACACATGAAGGTGCCAGTCAGACTTTTTCTAAGGAAAATGCCAACAAGAAGACCCTTGCATTAAATCTTACAAAAGAACAGGAGGTAGATGTTCCAGAATGGTTCAGGGAGAATGAGTTACTATGCAGCAACCTTCTGGACAAATACAAGGACTAGGCAGTGAAGAGAAAAGCATGGAAGGATAAAGGTAAAGGTAAAGGTTTCAGTTTGAGTTCCATCGAAATAGATGCTCACCAGAACGTCAGCCGGGCAAGCCAAACCCCATTTTGGGGCCCAACCACAGCAATGGCCTCCACGGTAAACAGCTTAAACTCACTGGGATTGATTGGCTACCATGAGAATGCTAAGCGAACAAGCTACCACTGGACGTGCTGGACTGGGCATTGAAGACTTGTCAAGGATAGAGCAATCGGCAAGGACACAGAGAGATAGATATGGTAGCATTACATATCCCACCAGGACCCCTTCAGCCTCTGTCCTGGACCAGCTCTCTGACAGGCTGCAGTAGGTGATACATAATTTTGTTTTCTTTCCAAGTGTATGCAGTGCCATTACATATTGAAGAGGAAAAGAGGAAGGTTGGAGGCATTGTAAGTCCACTTAATAATATTTTCACATTCCTTTTTCCTGTTGGTCATTGTTACTGTATATGTTTGCTGGCTGTAAATGTTTATTAAAATATGAGTTGTACTTATGAGTGCTCAATTTTTTTTCTTGGAGAAAAGACCGTTCTGCGTGACCTTCATATCGCTGATGATGAGGCAGAAGCTTTTATAGATGACCCTAAGGCACCTTGTCCTTCTTCTTCGCCGTCTACCCAAGACTCGAGAACGATGGTTTGGTTTTGGTGTCTCCTTCTATGCTTATCAAGAAGAAAGTTGCGACTGAACAATTATAGTGCAGTAGTTAACCCCTTGGGTGGAGAAGAATTGTTTGGTGGTCTCAGTGTGGTCAGATGTATGAGGAGGGGAAAATCTGTAAAGAATTGGCCAGACCATTCGGTGTATGTGTAGGTAAAGGGAAAGTGAACCGTAACTAGAAAGAAAGATCCAATATAGTACTGTCTGGCCAGTCAAAGGGTCCCATAACTCTCTAGCAGTATTATCTTAGGGGTGGCTGGTGCCAAGGCCAACCTACTACCTAGCAAAAATCAAATCCTTCTTAAAGCATCTCAATGAAGCAATGGAACATGATCCTAATGGAATAGACAACCCCGCTAAGAATTGAGTTTATATAAATGAAGGTCTTTAAATGTAAAAATTTACATTTCAAATGATAGTGATTTCAATAAATTATTTAAAAAGTTTTCTTAACACTAGATAAATGTACCTGTAATCCTATGACAATGTTGCAAAGCTATATCCAAATGGGATAACAATAGGAAAAAGTAATATAAGATATGTAAATTTTGTTTTACTTCCACATAGAGGGTACTGTACTACAAAAATAGGGTTCATAGAGTACTGTTGATACGAAATTAATGTAATGAAAAAAGACAATTTTCCCCTATCGTAAATTACCTTGAGAGAAAAATAAAGTGATGAGATGCTGTGGCCTCAGTGGTAGCATCTGTTTCACGTGGTAAGTCTACTGTGCTATTTCAGACACATTGGAACTCCTCTGATTTCACATGATACACCAACTGATTGTCTGTGTAGTATATTGTGCTTTTCATGGCTGTCACCTCTACCTACAAGGAAATCGAAAGGAAAACCACATATGAGATCATTGGAGATTTTAGTTCCTAAATATTTAAATGACTATCTCACTAATCCTTTCTCCTTCCAATGATATTTCATCTTCCATTGCATACTCCGTACTAATCATCTGTGCCTTCTATTCATCTTGAACCTGACCTTGTGTGATATTTCACGCATTTTTATAAGTAAACATTGCAAATCATGTGGAGTTCTGCTTATAAGGACAACATCATTAGCATAATCTAGGTATGCTAATTTCCTATTACAGATGCACTGGAAATTTATTTGATAGGACTCCACTAGCATTAACTTACATTGCTCATGAAGAGACTTAATCAAATTCACAAATGAATTCCATAATAACGCAGGACTTTCCACAACATTGGGTGGCACAGAATATCCAAGGTTTTTTATACTCCACTAATGCCATCAAAACTGGATTTTTATATTCTAAGTGTTGCTTTACAAGATGTCTCAAAATGAAAAGTTTGCCAGTACAGCTTTTAACTTTTCTAAACACTGTTTATTCATTTCTCAGTTTTTCATCAATCTTTCTCTCTAGTCTCTTTAAAATAAGCATACTATATATCTTTACAATAACTGACGTAAGTGTGATGCCTCTGTAATTACTGCAGTCAGTCAGGTCTCGTATTTTTGCAATTTTTATCAAAACTCCTAACTCTCATTCATCAGGTTTTGCTTGTTCATGCCACATTCTGCAAAGTATTCTGGGAGTCACTTTATTTTCAGCCATTATCATCTCAGCAGTTATTCCATCATATCCATGGGCTTTCCATCCCTTGAGTTTATCAAAAGATAGCTTTAACTTCATATGCACTGAATTTATTCATGAGCACATCAAGGTCTTCCTTAGCCTAATGTATATCAATCAAATTATTCCCTTCATATCTCCTATTCATAACCTCACTGTAGTGTTCCACCCAACGTTGTCTTTCTTCATCTTCTGTTGTTATAACATATCCATCTTTCTTATTCATGGGTATATGCTATTTTTCCTTTGCCCCCATATATATTTAATTGGTAATTCTATGAGCGATTCATACACCATAGCCACTTCGTGAATTCATAGCTTTGTCAAGCTCATCTGCTTTCCTGTATAAATATTCT
>NC_090728.1:2106177-2108677 GCF_036898095.1 Palaemon carinicauda
TTGCGCGCTGAAACCAAGCAAACACCTCTCCACTGGCGAATGACGAAAGTTTCAAGGGGGGAGCCGCAGCATTAACTTCCGTAGATTCTGCCATGGTACCAACAACGGAGGGTCGAGGGGGGTGGACTTTTGGGGTCAACAATGTGATGGGCAGAGAGAAGGTTGCGACTCAAAGAGAGGATGAAAGCAACTGAGTGAGTTTATTATAGAACACTCTCCTTTATATACAAAAGCTCAATGCAACAGGAAATTTCATGTTCAAAATCGACACCGTTACCGGTGAGAAAAACAGGGAAGTGTATTCAGGTTCTTTTTAGTGCGAGGGAAGAGCGAAGATGCAAGCATAATATATACACAAAATGAACTATGTACGATCATGTGACACATGGTTGGTACACTTCACACTATTTATCCAATTCGATGAACTCATCCTTAGGGCTTCTTTAAACTGTGTAAAAATAATGAATCATGTGTTTTCTAAAGGCAGGATTGATTGGTTTTACCTCCTTGAAAGGCCTGTCTGGAAAACACAATAGCTGTATAATACAAACAGAATTATTCTGTGACACAAATAAATTTAGTATTTAAAACTATGATAAAAAAACGAACTACATAATTTGTTGGATTGATATGCACAGCTACACACACACCCGCACACATACCAACACACACACATACACGCACACACACCCAAACAAACACACACACACATATATATATACATATATATATATATATATATATATATATATATATATATATATATATATATATATATATATATATATATATATTATCTTACGAAGCTCATCTTCATGAGAGTAGAATATTTTATTCATGTAGTTTATTTGTGTATTAAGGAGATGTATAGCCAGCTCGTAAGGTGAGTTTCACTCATGTAGGATTAATTAATGTATGTAAATTACATAGGACTTTCGTCATTCCTTTAGTTGTATTTTCATTCAGTTCTTTATATGTAAATATACGTTTATCTAAATAATTAAATTACCATTTCATGTAGCTTTGTTACGAAGTCTTATGTAGTGTTGTTTAATAGGTATGCTGCATGACACACGCTAGGGATTGTCTCATGTTTCCATTTGGTTGCAATTTAATCAAAGTTTCTGGACAAAATGTTGAATCTTTTTTTTTTTATGTTATGAGAGGAGGCGGGTGAAGTTAGCCGAGAAAGTTGCCTCGTAAGCAACGATATTACCCCTTCTTCAAAATTGCTAAGTTAGCAACCTTACTCTGTCAGAGCCATGCCCCCATGCCATGAGAATCCTTTACTAGAAGTTAATAAACCGGAATAATTTAATATATAAGGGACTAGGTATGGATAGGAGACAGAAGAGATCCAGCCTGACCCTCTGAAGTGCCATCGTCTGACAGTCCTCTCATCAGCTTCTATTCAGCCACTACATATCTCCTCTCTAACGTGTTTTCTCTAAAATATGAATAGTGTTTGTTTAAACATTGAAATTTCTCTGGTTCAAGTTAATAGAAGTGCTGTGTATATGTGAGTACCTGTATACTATAAAACTTTATTGGTTTTTGTGACTGGCACTTTGAGATTCGGTTAAAAAGTGAAGTGTATTTAATTTCGCTTAACCGTTCAGTAATCTTGTGTGAGCCTAAGGACGTAAGAGTAACAGTAAAGGATATGTAGACGCAAATTTGATTAATTTTCTCGTGTTAAAGTGTAAAATTTTTTCATTAGTTGTCAAAATTAAATATTTTCATAAAATAATATTTAGTGAAACAAGTGATTGTATAATTTTTTTTTTCTTTTTTTTATATCATTTTTGTCTTAGTCTAAGGTCTAGTTAAGATTTAATATTTTGAATAATTTATTTTTGGTGTTATTTCTTTTAATTTGTTATTTTTTCATAGAATATATTTATTTTTGTGAAGTGTGCATTATTTCGGTCACCAACAATTATTTCAGAGCTTAGCTCGTATCCCCTGACTAAGAACTGAAGTAAGAGGTTAATTTAAGAATAGTTAACGTTAAAAATAAAATAGTAACCCAGTTTTGTTTTAAGTGTAAAGTAAAGAGACCTTTCAGATGTCCATGGTCCATATATATTATTGTCTGGGAGTTGCGTATTATTCTTAGAGCTTGAAGGTTTTTCTCTAATGTATCAGATTAGGTAATATAAAGCAGGTGTGCTGTAGAACTTAGGAATTCACGTTATTCGTAATATATATATATATATATATATATATATATATATATATATATATATATATATATATATATATATATATATATATATATATATAGATATATATACGCATATATATATATATATATATATATATATATATATGTATATATATATATATATATATATATATATATATATATATACGCATATATATATATATATATATATATATAAATATATTTATACTGAGTGTAAATAATATTTACTTATTCAGTAATATGCTTGTTTCTTTTGCCCCATTCTGTTATTGTGTGTGTCCACCAAACCTG
>NC_090728.1:2113677-2118677 GCF_036898095.1 Palaemon carinicauda
TTTTTTTAGGAAACGGAAAGAATAAAAAAGCAGAATGACTACGGCACATGCGAGAGAATACAACTCCCAATAACAGCGTAATTAAGCTGGTTTATGACTGTGCACTAGAAGCAGTTTTACGCCATCGCTAATTAGCCTTTTTGAAGGAGGAAGACTATGCTGCAGTAACAGCTGATATTATTGTTGGAAGAAATCCGGCATTATGATGTTGCCTTAGAGTCATATATATGTACACACGAAAACACAAACAAGATTTGACTTGGAATTACCATACTATGCTTAAGTTCGCACTCCTAGGTATAGAAGTAAAAGTTCCTTCTTTACTTAAACCAGATTATTATCATTATAATTACTAGCTAAGCTAGTGGGAAAAGAAAGATACTATAAGCCCAAGGGATCCAATGGGGAAAAATAGCCCAGTAAGCAAAGGTAATAAGGAAATAAATAAACGGTATAAGAATTGAACAATTAGAAAAAAATATTTTAAAAAATTAACATTAAAATTGATATTTCATATGTAACTATAAAAAGACTTATGTCAGCCTGTTCAACATATAGAACATTTTCTGCAAGTTTGAACTTATGAAGTTCTATTGATTCAACTATCCGATTAGTAAGATCATTCCACCATTTGGTCATTGCTGGAATAAAACTTCTAGAATGATGCGTAGTATTGAGCCGCATGATGGAGAATGCCTGATTACTAGAATTAGGTACAGGCCTAGTATTACAAGCAGGATGGAACTGTACCAGAAGATCTGTATGTAAAGGATGGTTAGAATTATAAAAAGTCCTATGCAACAGGCATAATGAACTAATTGAACGACAGTGCCAGAGATTAATATCTAGATCAGGAATAAGGAATTTTATAGATGGTAAGTTGATCTCCAACAAATTAAGATTAGAATCATCAGCTGAAAACCAGACCAGAGAACAATATTTTAAACAAGGTTGAATGAAAGAATTAAAACACTTCTTTACAATAGATTGATCACTGAAAATCTTGAAAGACTTTCTCAATAAGCCAATTTTAAAATTCATACAAAGTTAAAGAAACATTATCAATGCTGAGATCCGGATGTTGAGGAGCAACTGTCCTTGACCGACTTACAATCATTTTTTTTTAGTTTTGTTAGGATTCAACTCCATACCCCATACTTTGCACCATGCACTAATTTTAGTTAGATCTCTATTATGGGATTCAGCAAGCACAGATCTACATTCAGAAGATGGAATTGATGCAAAGAGAGTAGCATCCTCTGCCTATGCAACAAGCTTGTTTTCTAGACCAAACTACATGTCATGTGTATATAGTATGAAAAGTAATGGGCCAAGAACACTACCCTGTGGAACGCCAGATATCACATTCCTATACTCAGTATGGGGCCCATCAACAGCAACTATTGCGATTTATTACTTAAAAAATTCAGTAATGATGCTAATAAACGACCCACCTACTCCCAACTTTTTGAGTTTGAAAATAAGGACTTCATGACTAATACGGTCAAAGACAAAACTATAATAAAGGCCAATCATACGAACTTCTTGACCACAATCAAGGGATTTCTGTGCAGCATTGGAGATTTTAAGAAGGGTATCGCATGCTCCAAGGCCATTACGAAAACCAAATTGCAAACTAATGAACAGATGATTACTTTCAACAAATCTATCAACATGTTTAGCTTAAAGACGTTCAAAAATTTCAGAAATTATGGGAGTCATGGAAATTAGGCGGTAATGAGTTGGACTTGAGCTACCACAAACACACTTACATAGTGGAGTAACATTACCAATTCTCCAACTTGTGCTAAAAACTCCTCTTCTTGCTAACTTGTGTAAGATAACAGATAAATTTGAAGCTAAGAAATCTAGAGTCTTTATAAAAATAACAAAGGAAAAATATAATAGGGCTCTATATCTCCATAAGAATAAAGGTCCATGAAGAGAGCTTTACTTTCACGAGATCGAAAAGCTAAACTAGTTAGTTTAGTCTTAGGAAATCCGGAATGAGGAAGGTCAAGTTTCTGTCAAACACATCAACCAAATGGTTGCCTTTTCCTTTAAACAGTGAGTGACGGAGCCATCTGCATTAAGTAAAGAAGGAACTGTTGCATCTACACCAAAGAGTGCAGATTTAAGGGTAGTCCACCACATATGCTCCTGGGTTGTACCAGAAAGGGGTTTTTATGGTTAATTTGTATCCCCTTTCAGTTGAACCATAAAATCTCTGAGCAAACTCTCTAAGCTGAGTATGGTTATTCCAGGTCAAATATGGTATGTTACTCTTCCAAAGATGATAGGCCTCCTGCTTCTCCAAATAAGCATGCTTACAATCATTATTGAATCATGATTTGTCCTTCACTCGTTACTTTAGCACACAATAAGAGATATGGCTATGAATTATGCTGACTAGATTCTCATTCAAAGGGACAACAGGATCAACACTACTGTACAATTATGA
The DNA here is from genome assembly GCF_036898095.1 of Palaemon carinicauda. NCBI lineage: Eukaryota > Metazoa > Arthropoda > Malacostraca > Decapoda > Palaemonidae > Palaemon > Palaemon carinicauda. Next base: position 2,116,139 of record NC_090728.1, read on the forward strand.
TCAATTCAACCCCAAAATATCATGCAAAATCCCATTCCAGTCTGTTTGAGATTTCATATAAATCTTACATAAGTATGGTACATCAAGGACAGGCTACTCAGTCTTCAATACTAATGAAATCAAGCTTGCCTTGGGACATCTTGACATTCATATCACTTAATAAGGTGACTTAGGACATCTCCAAACTGTATAGAATTTTTGTCTCTCACCTTCGGTTTTGCAACGCCAGGGCGATTTATCCTAAAATGAGTGTTTATCCTCCCTTGATAATTAATATTAAGACCTGGGATTACTACCCTATATAGATCCAACGTAGACCTCAAATCAAATGAAGAGTTTTTTCTTAGAGTAATTTTTTGGCTAAATATAATTTTTTTTTTTAATTATGGTAAAAGATAAACCCTATAAATCAGGGAATAATTAAGAAAAATCATAAGAGAGAAAAATTTTAAAAAGGCCAACATTAGACTGTTTTATAATGTCTTTCTAAGTTATATACCAGATTTCATTGCTAAATCTTTAAAACTAAGGGAGAAGATAGAATTTGAAGGTTAATACTAATAGTTTTGAGATATGGGCGTTCAAAGTTTGTCTTTGTATTTTTGCAAAGACAATAATAATAGAGCATGATTATTATGAATTTTATGTTCTTTTTGGATATTAATAAACCGAAACAAAGTTATTTATCATAATCTAATCATAAATAAATATCCCTTTGCTCATTATCTTGCTTCATCATTTCTTTCCTTTATTAACTTTGCTAATTTCCCCAATATTACCCACTTCTGAGCTCTTAATAGTGCAAATTTTGTTCTTCCTTATGTTAGCGATATGTTGAAATTGTCTTTTCCTCTTTGGCATGATGCAATTCTTGCTGAAGCCGAGAAAAACAGAAGTAAAAACGAGTGACTGTCAGAGGTCAAACTTGAACGTACTGAGAGTGTGCTAGGACTGAAGGCCGAAGGATGTAATTGCCGTATAATACTTCGCCTTGTGACTCATGAAATCTATATAGATGCCATTGTACACAATTTGTTTTATATTAAAATGTAATAATTATCGAAATTTACGATAACAGAAATAACACTGCATTTTCTTGTAGGAACAATGTTTTTTGGTTTATTGATATAGAATATGAAAAAAAAAAATCAAGCGTTATCATGGGAAAAAGGGACAAACATGGGAACAGAGTAGTAGAAAATTGGCATTAAAAATTCCAAATGTAATGGCGTTACCACTATGTTTAGTCACTTATTTTATTCGTTGTCGACATTTTTCTAGAATAATAATATTATTTAAAAGAAATAATCCCCGCAAGGAAAATAATTATTAAAGTTAAAAGGTTTAAAAATGTAATAATCATGATTATTTCAATTTTTAGTGTATTTTTACAACCATATTTAAATAGATATTTTTTTTTAATTTAGCTTTGATTCATTATTAAAAGATTAGTGTAAAAATGCATCTAAATATGGATTTCAGATAAGACTGATTGGGTTTTACAATAGCTTGACACGGGGGCAAGCATAATAAAACTGAATCACATCCGGCCAAATACCATACAAATGAAAATGTTTTATATCATAATTCAAAATGGTACACACTTCAAAATGAGCAGCCATGGGTTGTTCATGAGTGAGACTAAGAATATTAACACTTCGATTTACCTGGATAATAACCTGAACAATAGATTGGTCAGACTTTTCGATTACAATTAACTTGGAAGGAGACTCAAAATTAAAATATTCATTGAATAACAAAATATAAGTTGTTTCTGACACATTTTTGGAATAAGACAAATCATTACTAAACTGATCAAACAAGAATGTATCGGACAAGTTAAGGTCATCATTGGAAAAGACATCATCACAAGCAAAAGTACCTTCAAAAGAAAGGTCATTAGAAATCTCAAAAAGAGAATCAATACAAGCTAACATGTCTTCACAAGACAAGTGAGTAGAACAGGCATAAGACATGACAGTACGAACTAACACGTCTTCTCGAGACAGGTTGGTAGAACAGTTGACAACAGAAATATTATCAGGAACTAACAAATCATTACTAGATATGTTAGTGAAAGTGTCAATAGTTGAACAAATAGAATGAACTAACGTATCTTCATTGTTATGTATTATTGTAATAATGTACTATATTATTTCAAGTGTTACAGGTATTGCGCAACATTGCATCATATTGCATGAAGTATTTTCAGAGCGATGCTCTTTTGTTTAGCAATGTTTTGGTTTTGTCAGATTGTGTATGATGCTCCACACACACTTAGGAGTCAGCTGTCATAGAGCAATGTAGTCACAAGAGTCATTAAAGTGTATTTTAAGAATACCAACATATCATTAAATCCCACCAAGAAAAATTGACGACCAAAGATGGGATCAGCTGAGAAATAATTACTTACAATTCTTCATCTATGTTCCAGGTAATTATTATGGTTAATAGAAACATCCTATCAACACATTAATTGGCGACAAGCAGAAGGACGAACACACACAGAAGAAACATTGGGCCTTATGTTGATGGATGG
>NC_090728.1:2123677-2193677 GCF_036898095.1 Palaemon carinicauda
TTATTTTAAGAAACCACGTCACCCGGTGTCTGAATGTTTTAAGTTGAAAATGAAAGAAGCTAAAACTGTGGCTCTTGTAACTCATCCAAAGTCTCGTTATGGTGCATGACCACGTTTTTGACAGGAAGTTTCTTAATGCCAGTGTTTGTTCCAGACCTCTTTATGAGGTTTTCCAGCCATATACTGCCAAGGGGTTTGCTGCTGTTGATGGTGGTTAACTACACCCTTTTTGTATCATGTGTGATACTGGTTGTGCCTAGTCACTTGTTTTGAGGGAAGTTGTCCCTGAGACTGAGCATTCGTTTATTTGGGAAGTATGCTTCCGTTCGTGGGGTTGGTGCCCATCTTAGAGTTCCTTTGCATTGCATGGATTTTCATTGTGACTGGTTATCAGAGTCTGTTGTTGTTGGTGGGGTTCCCGAGTTGCCTATTAATGGTGTTAGTTTTTTGGTTGGTTATGACTTGGTAGATGTGAATGTTGATGTCCGAGCAAAGATGGTTAACGAGCCAGTTCTTGATCAGGAGTTGGAGGTTCTCAGTCCTGATTTGTCTACTATGTTTTATTCGAGTGCTGAGACTTATGGGGAGACTCAGAGTTCTACCTGCACATGTGACAATGATGTATCGGTTCTTGGTAATGTCTACACTGGTGTTTCTTCTACCGACTTGCCTCATGAAAACTCGATGGTTTGTATTGCTGTTTGCACTAATAATCGTTCTACTAACCTATCTCATGAATGATGTGTTGATAGGATGTTTCTATTAACCATAATAATTACCTGGAACATAGATGAAGAATTGTTAGTAATTATTTCTCAGCCGATCCCATCTTTGGTTGTCAATTTTTCTTGGTGGGATTTAATGATACATTGGTATTCTTAAAATACACTTTAATAACTCTTGTGACTACATTGGTCTATGACAGCTGACTCCTAAGTGTGTGTCAAGCGTCATACACAATCTGACAAAACCAAAACATTGCTAAACAAAAGAGCATCGCTCTGAAAAGACTTCATGCAATATGATGCAATGTTGCGCAATACCTGTAACACTTGAAATAATATAGTACATTATTACAATAATACATAACAGTCACCTCCCCCTTAACTTGACATTGTAAAAATCTTTATAAATCTAATCTCTCAGGGGGCTTTCCTCTGTTAATCCTATTAGGAAGCACTTTAACCTCATCTTGTACTGGTACATGAATTGATTCTAAATCTACATTTGATGTTGGAGCAGCCTCTTGGTTAATATTTGACTCAATTGATCTAACTACTTCTTTAAGTTTCTCATCTCTAACATTCACATGCTCTACTGTATTTCTTTTTAATGGCTGTAATTGATCAACATGACGTTTTACAACATCATCACCAACACGAACATCATAATGTAAATTTCCTCTCTCTCTTACAATCTCTCCTGGTACCCACTTCTCTGGAGTGTTATACGATCTTACCATGACATCAGATAAAGGTAAAAAATGTCTTACATTAGGAAGCTTTACTACTTGTTTATACCCTTTATCTTCTAAATCACTTTGCAAACTTGGATACAACAAATCCAACTTACACCTTATCCTCCTCCCCATCAACAAATTTGAGGGTGTCACGCCTGTTGTGCTGTGCGGCATTGTTCTATAAGACAATAAAACCTTGATACATACAAAAATATATTACCTGAATTTGCTTTTCTACACTTCATATTGTGTTTAAACGTTTGGACAAATCTTTCACCCTCTCCATTAGTAGATGGATGATATGTTGCTGAAAATGTATGCTTTATACCATTGACATTACAAAATTCTTTGAACTCTTGTGATGTAAATTGTGGACCATTATCTGTAACAATTCTTTCTGGAATACTGTGTGTAGAAAATATTTGCATTAACTCTTTTATTGTGGCGTAAGACGTTGTTGTCTTCATTGGGATAATTTCTGGCCACTTACTGTAAGCATCTACTACTATCAAAAACAAGTAATTTAAAAAAGGACCTGCAAAATCTATATGCACTCTTTGCCATGGATACCTGGGTAACTCCCACGGGTGCATTCTAGCAAATTGAGGATTGTTCTGTTGCATAACACAATTCATACAATTCTTTATATAAGATTCCACATCTTTATCTACACCTGGCCACCATACAAAAGTTCTCGCAATTGACTTTGATCTTACAATACCTTGGTGATCAGCATGTATTTCAGACAAAACCTTATTTCTCAGTGAATTAGGAATAACTACCCTTGAACCTCTCATCACTATTCCATGTGTTATACTCAGTTCATACCATATATCCTTATACGGTTTACTATTTTCCTCTTTTCCACATAAGTCCTTATCTGTCATTAAACTCTCTAAAACCTTACTAAGTACTGGGTCTCTCTTGGTACTGTGTGCTACATCTTTTGCAGTTATGGGAACATCATATGCAGAAATTAACAGAACACTGTCATCATACTCCTCTGGAGCTTTGTCTACGGGTAATCTGGATAAAGCATCTGCATTACCCATGTTTGATGTTGGACGGTATTCTATATCATAGCGGTACGCTGCTAACGTAATTGCCCAACGTTGTAGTCTTGCAGCTACCAACATAGTTAAACTTGCTTTTGGACCCAATATTGCTAATAAAGGTTTATGATCTGTAACAAGAGAACTTTTTCCTACCATAAAGATACATATGGAATTTTTTAACTCCATAAACTAATGCTAAACCTTCCTTTTCTATTTGAAAGTAATTCCTTTCTGCCTTGTTCAATACTCTAGAAGTGAATGAAATTGGTTTTTCTGTTCCATCTGGCATTACATGAGATCATACTTCACCTAAACCTATGTTTGATGCATCACATACTAATTTAACTGGCAAATCCATTTGATAATGTACTAAGAATGTAGGCGATGTTATTTCCTGTTTGATTCTTTCAAAAGATTCCTGACACTCTTTTGTCCACTTCCATTCTACACCTTTATTCAACAGATTATACAATGGATGTGCAATTGTAGACAGATTCTGAATGAAATTCCCATAAAATGTTACTAAACCTAGAGATAATTGTAATTCCTTAACATTTTCTGGCACTTTTGTTGATTGTACAGCTTTAATCTTCTCTTTAGATTTGTGAATACCCTTGCCAATTATTACAAAACCTAAGTATTCCACTGAATCAGCTTCCAAAATACATTTGCTCTTATTTACTCTAATATTATGTTCCTTCAACTTCTTCAGAACTCTTTCTCTATGTTCTCTTGTGTCTTTGCCAGCAATTAAAATATCATCTATAAAAATGGTTACTCCTTGCATTCCTGAAAAAAATCTTATCCATAGTTTGTTGCCATATAGCTGGACTACTTGAAACTCCATAAGGTAATCTCTTTGGTCTAAACAAACCTAAGGATGTATTTACTGTACATAATTCTTGTGAAGTTTCATCCATGGGAAGCTGTTGAAATGCTTGTCTTAAATCTAATTTAGAAAAACACTGCAACCTGACATAGTTGCAAACATGTCTTTCGGATTTGGTAAGGGATGTTGAGCTACTTGTAGTTGTGGATTTAACGTTACTTTGTAATCTCCACATAACCTAACCTGTCCACTTTCCTTCACAATAGGAACTAATGGTGTAGCTCAATCTGAATATGTAACCTTTTCCCAGGAACCTTCATTTTCTGATCTCCTGATTTCTGTTTCAACTGCACTTTTCAATGCATACGGTACTGGTCTCGGAGCACAAAATCTAGGAGAACTATCAAGTTTCAAAACTAAAATTGCCTTTGCGTTCTTTACTGTATCTACTTTATCTTCAAATACGTCTTGAAACTCTGATATGATATTATCCATAGATATTTCATTTTTGTGTCCATCTGGTCTACCTGTAACCTTCAAAATATTAGGCCAATCTAACTTCAAATACTCTAGCCAATCTAAACCTAGCAAAGTTTGTCCATTACCTTTTACTACTGTTAATGGCATTCTCTCTAATTTCTGTTCTTTGTGCTGTACTTCTACGTTCGAAGCACCTATTACCTGAATATCAAAACCATTATAACCTTTCAAAACTCTATTTGTACCTTCTAATAACAAATTAGGAATGATTTTAGCCGTTTTCTCAGACATAATTGATACATCGGCTGCTGTGTCAACTTGCATCAAAATGGGTTTACCATTTATGATTACTTCTACCATGATATGTTTCTTTGCACCTTTGTAGACGGAATTAATGCGAAAGGCAAAATCAGTTTCTGACCTAACCTGATTATCATGAACATTTTCCGCATTATTCTCTTAACCAATAGTATCAACTGTAGCATTTATTTTCTTTGGGTACTGTTTAGGGAATCTACAAGCAGTTGCAAAAGGACCCATCTTTCTGCAATTCTGGCATGTTTGTCTAGTAGCAGGGCATTTCTTTGCTTCGTATGCAAGACGATCAGTTTTACCACACCTATAACACTTGGGTTTGTCCTGCTGTTTCTGTGTATAAGCCTGATTCTGATATTTATGAATATTAGTGTTAGGTACTTTTCTATGACTAGGCTTTGACATATTCCTTCTCTGATTCTCATTGGTTTTCCACTTAGAACCTACTGTATTAATTTTAGAATTTTCCATTCTATTGCTTGTAGAACTACCTATTATGTTACTTTGCCTATTTGATGTTTCTGAAGTTCTGCCTGTTATCAAAACCTTTTCTAATGTTAAATCTTTATCTTGCAATAATTTCTTCCTTAGCTCTTGTGATGAGCAATGTGCAATCACTTGATCTATGATAACATTCTCTAACTCAAGGCATAATAGGTAATGGCAGTTAGGCAATATGTAATGGTGTGGAGGTGGTTTGATTATTTAAGGAAGGAGACAGTTTCTTGATGTAAAGAGATTCCAAGAGAAGGAGCGAAAGACAATCCGATGTTTGGGAAGGAATTTCGAAATGGTTGTATTGGATATGAGTTTTACATGAGTTTGAGTGATTTCTTATTGAGGAAAATAGTTATACACCGTCAGTCTTCTTTGCCGCCGAGTATCCCGGCTTTGAAGTAAGATGGTAGCTCAGGGTGTACTGTCTTGCAGACGACAATATTGTCGACAGGGGAATCTTTGTTCCTCTGCCGTCCACGACGTCATCGGCACAGGAAGCCATGCTTCCTTAGTTCACGGCCGAAAGTAGGTGGCATACCTGCCGCTGCATTTCTCCCCTGTGAACTATAAAACCCTTTCACTTCCCCCCTCTGTCCTTTAGTGTCAGCCTAGCCGTCACAACATTCTTTTGTCGGTACTCTGACAGTCATCCCGGCTTGCCAGATTGACTGCGTTGCCGGCTGGGACCCAACCAGTGGTGGTTAGGTTGCCACCTTGGTCACTTCCTCCTTATGCCCTTCCTTCACCAGAAGTGAATGCCCTGGGGGGAAAGACTGAGCCGGCCCTGACGGCTGCTAGTGGGAAACCCAACATACTGTTGAGAATTCTTCAGTCCTCTCTTGGCTTGCCATCACCAAACCTTACAACTGGTGGTACAGCCGGTGGCAAAATGTTGTGGATGGAAGGAAGCTAGAATCAGATGGATTCCTTCCCTTCCGTTAGAACACTCATTCTGGCAAGTAGACAGTAGGCGGCAGGATAGTCCCCCTACATTTTCAGTTATTGTGCTAAACCATGATAATAGGAAACCCTCCTTTCCATTCTTTCTCTCTCTCTATCAGTTAGTGCCGCCAGGCAATACCCTAACCCCGGTAGTGTACCGGTAAAACTACAGTATACAACAATACGGTATTACAAGTATTTCTAACATACTCTGTGTATCCTATCACAGTCTATTATTGGGACTGCATAACATATTGAGGTTGAGTGATCCCTCAACACCCAGATGAATCCTTTGATCATCAGGACCCATTTAAAACACCCTTCATTATTGATATACTACAAGTGGATAAGTTAGTATAAATATTCACTAACTCCGGCTCTACGTACAGGAGTCGTTCCACCCTGTATTCTCCCTTATAGGGAATTTAAATATTAATATTGACGTAGGTCTCAGCGATTGCCTGGGAGAGGAATCACAGATATGTGTCTTTCCTATTTACTCTCTAGCTTACAATCATAAGCTACTAAATATAATAGTAAGTATTACTATTAAATGTATGCATTTATATCAATGATATAAACAACTGTATACTCATTGAAACCTTTTCCTTTACAGGATGAGCCAATGGTGACGTGTGCAGTTGTGTTCTGCAACCACATGAGTAAGGACTTTTGTGGGCATACGATGTGCAGGTCTGATGTCCCCTGCTGCATCGTATCTGGATCCCTGAAATACTGAGACCCGAAGGGTTGCTCCAACTGCTCGACTTTACTGACCAACGGCTTTGAAGAAGACATCCCTGCCTCCCCAGAGGCTAGAGATACAGAAAGGGAAACCCTTCGTAAGGTGGGTAAGAGGGTTCCAAAAGAACTCTCCAGAACCCTACCTGCCCAACGAATCTTTTAGGTGCCTTTTGTTCCCTAAGGCTCAAACCAGTGTGGTAGTGCCCCAGGAACAGATCCAGCCTCCCTTCATTCAACTGAAGATCGACGCAGACATCCACAAGGCACTTGAAGGCATAGACATCCACCAAGAATGGATGTCGGAGGTGTCTACCGACACCGAACAGGACCTACTGTAAGTGGACCCTGAAGAAAACGTGGTTCAACCACTAACGGAGGAAGAAGGATCCATTTTGACGGTGACTGAGGACCCCCAGTTCACCGTGATGGCATATCAACCTATACCGTCAACCTCTTCAGCCCCAACTCCCAAACCGACTACACAGGTCAACAGGAGCGAGGCACTCCTATCGTCGATCCAGCAGATGTTGGCAGTGTTCCGGAAGGAACAAGAGGAGATGAAGCAAGACATCCAGCAGACGAAGAGAGAGGTACTAGAAGGGAAGCGCTCTGGAATTTCCAGGGGCTCTACTAAACCCCTTAAAGTATCTGACCTCCCTCACTGCTCCGAAACCAGCCCCTGGAGGTATATGGAGCATATGCCCATGATGAATGGGAAGCTATACATCTCCGAGAAGTTGGGGGCCAAGCCACTTGAAAATCTTGAATTCTGGCCCAGCTTTTCAGTTTACCCAGATTGTTATGTGAGACAGTGAGATGAACCTGCATCTCGTGAGGAGACGGTACCGAAGCAAGTCATTTTCTTCGAACATGACAAGGCACAGGACATCCTTACCAAGACCCTGAAAGGAACCGGATATACCAACTCCAAAGTCTCAGCACGGAGCAGGAGTCATCCAACCTTCATTGCTCCTTCCTCCAGAGCTTTCCCCTTTTCGGAGAAAGCCCTCGGCTGTGTCATTAAAGCAGTCAAAGAGGGCATACCCTGCCCAATCCTAGAGGAATATAAACCATTCTCTCTAGCTATGCCTACATGCAAGGAGAAGTGGAAAGAGGTACATCTAACCTTCTCCGTCTCGAAGCTGGATCTGGAGATAGCAGGCCAACAGTTTAATGAGAACCTTCCAAAGTTGCTAGATCATCTCTTGAGAAAGGAACAGGAGACGAAAGAAAGACTTGCCGCCTCCCTGTCTCATCAGAACTGGTTGGAAATGTGTGCGGGCCTAAATAAGGCCACAGACATGTTCGCCGCAGCAACGGTGAAACACGAACCCAGAAAACTTATTTCATCATGTATCTGGGGCAAAGACCTTTTCCCACAGGAAGTGGTCCAAGAAGTCATTGCCAAAGCCGCCACGGAAAATAGGAACCGTCTCCAAAAGTGGGGCATGTCTTCAAAGAGGAAATCTTCCTCAGATGGAGGTCCTCAGCCTAAGAACAAAAAGGCAAGAAGACCACCTAGACCTGCACAACTTCCGGCGGTGACCATGGCCATGGTGGCTCAAATGGTAGCTCAGCCGCAAACTACCTTCCAGATGGTCCCTCAACAGCTGGTAGCCCAGTCACCTGTTTTAATCAAGGCTTTGAGAGGCACTCAACCACCTTTCGGCCCTACAAAGGTAGAGGCCCAAAAAGAGGTTTCTCTGGAAACCCCCCAAGGGACAGAGGAGGATGCGGTCATGGAAATAAGTCCTCAGGAACCCCTGAGCAATGAGGGGCACCAGGTAGGAGGCAGACTGTTTTACTTTCGGGATCGTTGGACCTTCCTTCCCTGGGACCATAGTCGAATCACAAATGGACTCTGGTGGATATGGAACAAAGTTCCACCCCCTTTTCCAAAATTTTTCCAACACTCCACCCCCTTGTTAGAAGAATATACCTCAGAACTCTTGAAGAAGAAGGTAATAAAGAAAGTGAAGTCCATCAAATTCCAGGGAAGGCTGTTTTGTGTTCCCAAGAAAGATTCAGACAAACTCAGAGTCATTCTAGATTTGTCTACATTCAACAAGTTCATCGAGAACAACAAGTTCCGAATGCTTATCTTGCAATACATAAGGATCCTTCTACCAAAAGGGGCGTACACAGTCTCAATAGATCTGGCAGATGCTTAATGGCACATACCAGTCAGTCGCCCCCTCTCCTCCTACCTAGGATTCAAGCTACAGGAGACCAAATTTGTCGTCAGAGCGATGCCCTTTGGGCTAAACATAGCTCAAAAGGTATTCACGAAGCTAGCAGACACAATCGTCCAGCAGCTACGCTCCGAAGGAGTTCAAGTAGTAGCCTATCTAGACAATTGGCTGGTGCGGGCAGCATCCAAGACGACTTGTCTGCAAGTGGCCGGAAAGGTGATCCAGTTCCTGGAGCACCTGAGCTTCAAGATCAATCGCAAGAAGTTTCGCCTTTCTCCAGCTCAAAAGTTCCAATGGTTAAAAATCCAATGGAACTTAAAGTCACGCCATCTCTCCACTCCATTCAAAAAGAGGAGAGAGATAGCGGGAGCTGTCAAGAGACTAATGCGATACAAGAGGATTTCAAGACACCAAGAGGAAAGAGTATTGGGCTCTCTCCAGTTTAAAGCAGTGACAGACCCATTGCTAAAAGCACAACTAAAAGATGCATCAGGAGTCTGGGGAAGATACGCATCAAACGCTCGAAGAGATCCCCTAAGGTTGACTACGACCCGATTGCGCACACTACTAAGGCTGTGGTTGATATCCAAGAGCCTAGCGCGGACAATTCCCCCACAACCACCACAACCATCAGTGGTGATACATACGGACGCCTCCCTGGAAGGATGGGGAGGCCATTCTCACAAGAGAAAAGTGCAAGGGAATTGGTCACACCAGTTCAAAACCTTTCACTTCAACATTTTGGAGGCCATGGCAGTCTTCCTAACGTTGAAGAAACTATCCCCTCGCAGAGCAATCCACATAAGATTGGTCCTGAACAACGAAGTGGTAGTAAAATGTCTAAATCGACAAGGCTCGAGATCACCTCACGTCAATCATGTGATGTTAGCCATCTTCCACCTGGCAAGGAAGAGAAGATGGCACTTATCAGCAGTTCACCGATAGAGACAGAATGGTCCCTAGACGCAGACTCATTCTCCTACATCTCGGAAAAAGTCCAAGAACTGCAGATCGACCTCTTCACGACGAGCAACAACAAGAAACTACCTCGTTACGTAGCCCCTTACATGGAACCACAAGCAGAAGCGATAGACGCCATGTCTCTCAACTGGAACAGATGGAATCGGATTTACCTGTTTCCACCAACCAATCTCCTGCTAAAAGTCCTCGACAAGCTGATACAGCTGCAGTAGTGGCCCCCAAATGGCCTAAAAGCAATTGGTTCCCTCTAGTTCTAGTATTGAAACTGAAGCTGTTTCATCTGCCGAACCCAGTTTTATCTCAACTGGTTCAGATTTCGACTTTTTACGTTTCATCCTCGAGAACCAACAACCTATATCTCATGATTTTATCCCCCTTGCAGCGAACAAAAAGTTTGGGCTGTCGAAGGACAAGGTCGACTTCATTAAAGAGTACAAGTCAAGTTCAACCAGGAGACAATATGAATCATCTTGGAAGAAATGGGTATCTTTTGTGAAAACAAGGAGACCATCAGAAATTTCAATAGATTTCTGTCTCTCTTTCTTCATCTACCTACATGAACAAAGCCTGGCTTCCGCTACGATAACCACGTGTAAGTCGGCCCTGACTAGACCTCTTCTATATGCCTTTGAGGTGGACCTCAAAAGCGAAATTTTCAATAAGGTACCAAAAGCATGCACTAGACTCAAGCCGGCAACCCCTCAAAAGCCCATCACATGGTCATTGGACAAAGTCTTGCACTATGCTTCGAACCTAAACAATGAGGATTGTACTCTAAAGGATCTAACACAGAAAGGGATTTTTCTGTTTGCAATAGCCTCGGGGCTAGAGTTAGTGAAATAGTGGCCTTATCTAGAAATGTAGGCCATATTCAGTTCCTAGACACAGGAGAACAGAACCTTTTTCCTGATCCTGCCTTTCTTGCCAAGAACGAACTGCCAACCAAGAGGTGGGGTCCTTGGAGAATCTGCCCACTGAAGGAAGATGTGTCTCTATGCCCAGTAGAGTGTCTGAAGGTCTATCTTCGTAGAACTTCAGAATTCAAGGAGGGACAGCTTTTCCGAGGCGAAACCTCTGGATTATACCTATCCCTAAGACAACTGAGAGCAAAGCTCACCTACTTTATTCGCAGAGCAGATCCTGACAGCTCACTCACAGGTCACGATCCAAGAAAAGTTGCTTCTTCGTTGAATTTCTTTCAACACATGCGACTATGAGAGGCTCCGCTCATAAACGGGGTGAAAATCATCTAGAGTCTTCTATAAACATTATGCGAAGCAAGTACATGAAATAAAACACTTTGTGGTGGCAGCGGGTAGTGTCATAAAACCCGTCGTCTAGTGCTGCAATGAACAGTGTACTGTTTTGGGACTTAACAGTGCATCAGGTGAATAGGTTTTAATACCTTTTAGTGCAAATCATTGCAATGTTTAACAGACTGTTCTATACAGGTGTAGAATCTGACCAATAACACCAGTGCCGTGTGAATATTTGAACACAGTGTTGATGCATATCCAACATCTGAGTGAATCTAGACAGATTTTGTCTTACATTCACATTGAGTGGCATTTAATTAATAATGAATTCCTACATTTATATTTTACCCTTACAGGTCAGATATATATATATATATATATATATATATATATATATATATATATATATATATATATATATATATATATATATATATATATATATATATATATATATAAATATATATATATATATATATATATATATATTATATATATATATATATATATATATATATATATATATATATATATATGTATATATATATATATATATATATATATATATATATATATATATATATATATATATATATATATATATAATATAACCATGATGTTTACCTATGCAAGGTTAGAGTTCTACTTTGTTATACCTACTTTTCTTAACTTATTTCTACAAATAAAACATAAAAAATGTAGATGCGTCTTATTTCAGCCTCAGTTGATAATAATAAAGGAACCGAGAGTTTTATTCTATTCCTATAAATAGAGCTTGAACAGTACAGATGTCCAAAGCTTGAAAAGGTAACCTCTAAAAGTTTCCCTTTCGTTCTTACAGATATACAAACTTTGAATCCTTATAATTGAAGTCGACACTTTCCCTGCAGGGGACAGGAAGCCCTAAGCCAGTTCCAAGCTTAGTGGATATGACAGATAACGGTGATGTCATATATAGGTCTAGCAGACCAGATAAGGAACCTATTTAAAGTAAAGGCACTTACACAAACCCACAGATATAGTACTTTCAAGCTAAATCTCTGGTATGCTTCCATCAGGACGACATGGCCGATCCCAAAAAACGGATTTTGAGCAAAGCGAAAAATCTATTTTTGGGTGAGATAGCCATGTCGTCCTGATGGACCACCCTTCTTTCTTGATGACCCTACCCGAAACTACTCTATCTGCTGCTATTCCCGCTTAAATGCAACAAAGGAATGGCAGCCGGTGGTAGTACGGGGAGGAGGTCCACCGGGTACCTATCTAACGGCTCCCCCTTCGTTCGCCACTCTTCCCCCTCAAAGAGTTAAATCTATTCGAGGTGAAGATTGCTATGTGTCATATCTAAAAAGTACGTCCCCTGATATTATGCGACATCTTTAAAGTTATGTTATGAATGAATTCTGGAAACCTTCAGTTTATTTCTCTGGTAGTATCACAGTAGGAAAAATCCCTTAGAAAGGCTACCTAAAGGAATCTTCCATCAGGACGACATGGCTATCTCACCCATAAATAGATTTTTCGCTTTTCTCAAAATCCGTTATTTAAGAAGCTAAGATATGGACAAACATTTTTTACGGCAGCCATTTTGTATCATATGGGAGTTGGGGCCAATGAAGGCATTGTTTATACTGTATTGCTTATATTACAAGGCTTCCGAAACGGTATAGATTTCATCCTCTCCATAAGAATCCAATGAAAATTAAAACCCAAGCAGTGAACTTGACTAGTACTTCCGAGATAAATAAATTCCACGTTAAAAATATATATATTAATTCTAATAGGACACTAACCCAACATGCTCAAACCTAGTATATAAACATATCCATTATATATTTATTGTGTCTAAGATAGCAGCTACGTACACATGCCATTATTTTGAAATATAAACTTTGCCTCAATGTCCCACAAGATACTTTTTATTTCTTAACCCTGATCGGTGGAAGGGGATTAAAGTTTCCTCCCCATATCAACAAAATTAATAAATAAGCTGGAAATATCCTGCTCCTAGTGGCCAAGGCCTAAATTCGATATTGCTATTGGGTAAGGCGATGGAGAAGCAACGCCCCGAAAGTTCCTCAAAGCCAAGTTTTTTCCAGTACTTTGCGACTAAAGAAGCCTCTCCGTTGCCATCTATTGATATATTTAAAACGGGAAAATGCAGTTAATTATCGAAGAAATTATTTTATTCTGTCTTTGAAAATACACTAAAAGTCTCTCTTATATAAATATATGATGATGCATATAATGCGAAATATAAGGTTCTGAAATAAAAATTCTTAAATAAGAAATATCTTGACAGAAATAGGAAATCTTAGATGGAAATCCCACCAGCCAATAGGAAGAATTATTCTAAAAACACTTGGCAGATAACGAAGCATTTAGCCATTAAGAGACGGCAAAAGAAAAGTCTGGCAAAGCGAAGGTCTCTGATTGGCCAAAGGACTAATTCCTCACTATAGTTCTGGAGGTGAATAAGAACGGTGGTTAAGGTGAGCTAGTGGTAAAAAATATGATTTTTTTTCGTTATATTATTTTTTTTTTTATATAAGTGGTAATCAGTTGTAGCTATGGAAATATTTGTAAATATCGACATTATAACCATTTCAACGTTGTTTCGAGAGTTTTGTCGGCCATTTCACCTTGAGACATTTTTCCTTTTTTAATTTGTGAATATTTCGAGCTATCGCAAACAATGGTGTTCATATTATTTAATGTAGGATCGTGACACAAAGTTACAGGACCAATACCGCCAATAAGTGGTTGGTAACTAAGAGAAAGGGCTCAAGAGGGCTCTTTTTAAGCAGATAACTAACAGGGAATTATCCGGGCATATAGGACAAAATTTTAGATGTATCTTTTGACTTACAGTTGAAGTATTAAATGGGACGTTAAAACAAGTTCAAACCGAAGGATATTAAAAAAGGAAACCTTAAACAAAGGATGCCCCTTGCCATGGTGTTCAGGCTTTCCACTAATACATCCGGTAACAAACTAATGACATACTTTTTCCTCCTTCATGATTACAAATGATGTATTTCTCTAAGATTATTATTACCATCGCTATCCTCAACAGTATACTTACTAATAATAATGAAAATATTTCAATGACTATTCTGCTCCAGTCACCAATGACCACCATTTTTCTGTTCGAAACCCTATATTTTGCATTATATGTATTAATATGAGAGTCTTGGTGTATCTTCAAAGAAATTATATAATAATTTCTTCGATAATTGACTGCATTTTCCCATGTTTTAAAGATAACAATAGATAGCAACAGAGAGGATATTTTTGGGCATAAAATACTGGAAAAAAATTGGTTTTGCCGTTGCTTCTTCATCGCTTTTGCTAATAGCAAGATCTAATTTAGACCTTGGTCAATATGAGCACGCTATTAGCGGATTGTTGTTTGCTCATTCAATTACCTAAAAGAGCCAAATTACATCTCGAAAACGGAAAAAAAAATTAGAAAAACAAAGCCTGGCAGTGTAGGAAAGACCGAGGAGCAAGAAGAAAATAAAAATTGAAAATCGGCAGAGCCTTTTAGGAGTATCGTTTGAACTTGTTTGCTGCAATATTAAACGGGAAGCCATTTGCATATAGGCATTTTGGTATGTGTAGCTTTCAGGTAAGCACAGCAGAGCCACAATTCCGATAGCATTAACTAACATTGCACATTGCACACACCAGATTGGTGATGATTTATGTTCCGAACCTGAGTGATATGTATCCTTAAAGCCTTGATGATAATTGCAATGACAACTTGTCGTGCAGAATGCTAATTGATGCTTAGTCAATGAAAAAAAGGCTTTTTGGACAAATATTTGTAAAATTTTCTAGGTCCGTCTATTAAAAAAATAAATGATATCCAAGCAAAAGTAGCCGCCAAAGTCAGCAATGGAAACCATGAACAAGGAGGTACACCAGAGAGGTGGCCATAGTTTATACTAGAAATGTATCTCCCAAAGCTCTTTATAATTTTTATAAAATAGCATTATAGTACTCAAAAACTTTATTTTTTACAATGATAGAATAAAGCTTGTGTAGTTTATGCCATTTAACTTTTTCTCAAAATTATGATTGGGACTATCACAAACACTTCCCACGTATACATTGCTCTCAGAATTCAACATTTAATTTCATATGTATATGAAAATATCTGTTATTAAAATATTCTTGACCTTTGCGTCAATAGGCGTAGGAGGAGATGATGATGATGATGACATACCGTATAGCAAGACATTTAACCCTGGAGACAAAAAGACCATTTTTGTATAAATTAACATCATAATGCACTGGTCATTATAAAACTTTATTCTTATCTTTTGTACTTACCAGTGTGATTGATCTTTGTATGCTAAGTCGTTTATCTAAAGTGGGTATAATATCCTTCACTTTTAAACTTTTAACTTATAATTTGCTTGTGAAGTTGAAGTTATTGTCCATAAAAGCAATGTATTTCGGTTGCATTTCCTATGAAAAGTCCATAACTGGCACTAAACCCGGGATACCCAATAGATCGTGGAATAATTCTATTTTATCTAACTCTTAACTATAAACCCATAAATGCAATACATTTCGGTTGCGTTTCCTGTGAAAAGTCACTGGCCCTAAATCCGGGATACCCAATAGATCGTGGAATAATTCTTTTGATCTAACTCTTCCTTGGTACATAAACGTCGATGGGTCTTTATTAGAAGAAAAGTTTGCTAAAATAAAACTGAAAGTTATGTTTTGTATAAATTTCTGTCCCTGTCATCCAAACTGGAACCGATAAGAGAGAGAAAGAGACTTTGGTAAATTTTAGTTTGTAGAAGGAATAATAATAATATAGAGGTATTCATAGATTCTCGGGAAAAGGATACAACTTACATAAATAAAAAGAGTTCAGGGATACTATACTGCACGCTGATGCATCATTAGCCATTGGCTTGCTCCCCCAGGTCTCACATCATTACATCACACACAGGTCGAAACCCATTAAATTATCTATATCACTGGTAATATTAATTGTTTTTATGATGAGTATTGGAAACAGTCGCAGTTCCTCTCGCATATAGAGTAAATTAGCACGAATCCATAGAATGAAATATAGCCTACATGGGAAAATATAATGGATCGGGCAACGAATGCGTTAATATTAGTTAATCCCTAATTTATTTGCAAATAATAACAAATATCAACTAATATGATATCTCCAAACAATTATGCAAATCACTGATGACATCGTAACAGATAATGACTACATACTTGCCACTGCCACTTATTCGAAAGGAGAAACCTGTCCTCCGCTAATAAATTACAGGTGGGGAAGGAAATTACTTATTAATTAGATATAAACGGTGGTTACCTAAGGGATTTGCATTCATCACTCGGAAATTACATTGTGTACTTAATAATGGTTATTAATTCAAATAAAAATGAGAGACTACAACCTCTTGAAGCACAGATATGCAGTAACTCACAAGAGAGAGAGAGAGAGAGAGAGAGAGAGAGAGAGAGAGAGAGAGAGAGAGAGAGAAACGCTCACACAGTGTATACATCCAGCATTGGTATGCATTTATGACTACTTTGTTTCACCGGCAGTTAGCTGTTTAGACCTAATCTAAGTTCTTTAGGTTAAATGGAATTCAACCTTTCATCCATAACGAATTAGGTCATCTTCTTCTGAGGTTATAAATGACCCCAACTCCAAATTTTTCCCCTATCTCAAATAAATACATTCCCACGTCTCCCAAAAGGCAAACTCCTCTTACCAGACTTCAGACCTTCCTTTGCTAAAGGTTCTACGTAATTTTGCTACCATTAGATAATAATAAAAAAAAAAGTAATAGAGCGCTATAAGGAAGAGTTGGGAAATAGATTTAACTATGGATATGAAAACAAGAAAGCATAGTAAGGAAAAGGAATCCACAAAGACACTAAAAATTGAGAGCATTCTTTTCCAATGTTTACTGAAAATATACTCATTTCTTTTCGCATTGAAACTTTCGTACTCAAATTGCTGCTTTTTTTCTTTTATGTTTGTTTATATTTCCGTCCAAAAAATATCAAAACCGAAATAATCTTTTTTCAAGAATAAATCTTAAAAACATTATTTTATTTCTTATTTTCTAACTTTATCCCATAGCACTACTGGGAGGAAATATCGTTCATGGCCCAGGATTCGATATATCTCCGGGTAAGACAGCCTAATCTAATCGAGCGGAAGTTAGGAAAAAACGGCCACGGACTTTCCAAGAAGCTTTCTCTTAAATCTGTTTTTAAATTAACCGGGTCTGTTGGGTGAAGTTGTTAATTTCAGCCAATTCTCAATGCTGTTGTGCCTTTTAGAGTTTATGGAGATTTTATTCGGCATCTGTTTAAATAAATACAGTTTCTTTAGGTATTCGAATTCGGTGATTTAACATTATGAAATTTGATATCTGTTTGTTTTAGTTATAAAGAGTAATTTGATAGTTTTATGAATAACTTGAGTGTTGGAATTCTGGAAAACTGATAACTTTATGGGATTTCTCAGTTATATCCTTACGTCTCTAACTTTTACTATTTACGTACGCACACACGAAAACACTCCGATACATACACACACATTTTCCCTTTTGAAACTTGGACCTACAATACCTTTATACTTATCAATGGTGAAGGTTTCATAAGGAAAAGAGTTCTCCTCGTTTCATAGGCCAGATTTTATTCTATGTGAGATTTGTTATGGGGGATAAGTGTAAATTCTCCCAAATATTGTATTATATATCACATATGAAATAAAATACATCTGGTGAAGTTTTGCTATAAGATAAGAGGTAACAGACATCTCTTCTGGAAGATTAGTATATTTCTAACCATTATACTGCAATAATGGTGCAAAGTGCCAGGAATATCATATAACCCGAGAAAGAAAAATAATAGGGATTTGATATCTCAAAACGGAGCACAGTTCATGGCCATTTTACTTTTTTTTTTTTTTGCAGGATAATTTTCAAGATAAGTCTGTGTTCATAAGAGAGCAGCTTTGTTAGAATATTTCTTTTTTATCATAATAGACTGAATTTCTTTAGAATAAACAAACTTTTTCTTATTCAGGTTGTCCTTTTGCGTGTTCTTTGTATCGCTCATCCAGTTCCTTGATGACAGCATTTATCATACTGTTATTATAAAAGTTACCCACGAGAAGTTGGAATACCTTTTCTAGATTCTAGTAGCAGTGTCCCAGCTGGAATAGTAGGAAATAAGCTCTAATATCGCAAGAAGTTATAAAACTAGAGTTACTAGCTGGGGTGCTCCGTACTGCCATTCTCATTCCAAGGTTTTCAAGTTTCTTGTACCTAAATGTCTCGATACCAGCAAGTCTACGAGTCATCTCAACGTCCAGGAAGGTAAGGGTCAATGCTTTGCCTTCTTAAGACCTCGTTAATGACAAAAGTGTTATTATAGGTATCGCTTCTGGCCAGAGGGGAAAAGTGGTGCTCCTGCAAGAACTATTTTACAGTGCCTCGGTATAACTAAACTATGAACAGATATGATTTAGTTTGTGCATTATATCGAGAAACATCAGAATGGTACTGATATAAGCAGAATATTTTTGAAAACGTTAAAATTATTTTGAAAAATGGAATGAAATGTGAACATTATGTAGAGACATGTAGATAATTTCTTAAATATTCATAAAAATATAAAAATTATGTTAAAGGATTTTACTGTATATGTAATTTGTGGAGGATTGTCTGGTCAGTAACGCAGTAGCAATAATTCTTATATAAATTTAATTGATAATGGTCCATGGATTATTACAAAATACTTAATATTTTACTTATTTATGTTGGCGTTTTATATCATAACTAAGTAAGGAATAAAGATAGTTAGAAACTATTTGATTCGAAAGCTGAATAAATGTCATAGATTATTTGTATGTAGAAGTGATATAAATTTTTGAAAAAAAAAAAAGTAGCAGTTGTAGAGCAAAGACATATCATAAACTTCTATCTTTATATAACTGATTTTTGTTTTTTATGTAAATATAAAGAGAATCTCCTTCGAAATGTTACATAAAAGATGACAATTGAAATTATTTGTAAATACACCGCCCCACTTTGAAAATATAATGTATGCTTGTGTGAGGCTACGTGTAAAATGGACAAGTTAAGATAAAAAGAATCGCTCTATAAGTGATAAATGAAACATCATAATTACAATTATTTGCAAATACACCATCCCACGGTGGAAATATAATATATGCATGCGTAAAGCTACGTGTAAAACGAGACATGTTAAGAAAAAACAAGAAAAAAAATCGCTCTTCAGACGGTATATGAAACATAGTAATTACAATTATTTGCAAATAATAAAGGTGTGGAGAGAAAATAAAAAAGGATCCAATCACACGTAAAATTTTTATGTAACAAACTTTCCCTGCTATTTTGCATGATAAATAATTAATGAATAAAACTAGAAAAAAGACTGAAATGGTAAACAGAATACATTTTATATATAGTCCATTAATGAAATTAACTTTTTTTAGAAAAAAAAAAAAAGCATAATTGTAGAGAAAGACTAACAATATATTTTCATCTTTATCTAACAAAATCTACAGTAAGATCTTTATATAAAAACAAATCTTGGCATGTGTTTGAATAGTAGTGTGAGCTCAAGTATGTATTTCTACAAAATTTAATTCTCTCTGTAACAGTTGGGCAGCCTCTAACAAGAGCTAACAAAGGTGTCTCAAATTTTCATAGATAACTATTATGGATAATTTTAATCAAGAGGGAGCTAGGTCAGTGGAACTGAGGAGAAAATAAGTCAGGAGAACAGAACAGCAAGAAAAATATATTGTTATTCCATTCTATAACAACTGCAAGAGTAAATTATATAAATTGGTCAAGAAAGCCATCGTGTACACCATGTACAGAAATATAGAACCTGTAGATATACCTCCTAAGCTTTATATCGTTATTCATTATAGGCATAAGAGATTCACGAAACTTGATTTAGAATAAACATCTGCGCTTTAACTTCATCATCATCATCATCTCCTACGCCATTGACGCAAAGGGTCTTGGTTAGTTTTGCCAGTCGTCTCCATTCATCATCTCCTACTTCATGCTTCATAGTCCTCAGCAATATGGGCCTGGGTCTTCTAACTCTTATAGTGGCTGGTGGAGTTCAATCAAACGTTTAGTGAACTAATCTCACTTGGTGAGTGCAAAAAGCATACACAAACCATCTCCATGATCCATCTAGCCCTCTTCATGATCTCATCCACATGTGACTTAGTTTTTTCTCATAGTTTCATTTCTAATCCTGTCCTGCTATTTAACTCCTAATATTCTTCTGAAGGCTTTGTATTCAAATATATAAAATCTGTTCGGTATTATTTTATTTTTATATCATGATTCATGTCCATGCAGTAATACCGATCTCACTAAACTAATATATAGCCTGATTTTAATCTAATTTCAGGTGATTTGATTTCCCAATTTTACTTAACCTATCCATTGTGTGATTTTCTCTAATCGATGTTTCATTAAACTCCAATTCTAAAGATCTTGTATTAAAGATCATACTTCCTAAGTATCTAAATGGTACTACTACCTTAATATTTCTCCTTCCACCTATATTTCCTCTTCCATTGCATATTCCGTTCTCATAATCTCTGTCTTTCTTCTATTTATCTTGAGCCTAACCTCATGTTATATTTCCTGCATTTTCGTAAGCAATCATTGGAAATTCAGTGGTGTTCTGCTAATAAGGACAGCATCATCAGCATACCCTAGGTCAGCTAATTTCCTATCACCAAACCGTCCAATCCTTCTCCACCATCCACAACTGTTCTATGCATCACAAAATCTATGAGAGGGCAAACAACATAGGCAACAACACATTGCCTTGGAGTACTCCAATGCTCACTTTAAATTCATTGGATAGGACTGCACTAAAGTTAACTTTGCACTTGCTTTGCTCATGAACTGCCTTAATCGAATTTACATATTTAAAAGGAAGTCCAAAAAATAACGCAGTACTCTCCACAATATTGGCCCTGTCATACTCTCAAATGCTTTTTCATAATACACAAATGGCATCAAAAGTGGATTTCCATATTCAACACATTGCCGCACTAATGTCCTAAATTTAAATTTTTTCAGTGTGTTTGAAGTCGAAGCTGTCATTAAAAAACTCAAGAGATGGAAAGCCTATAGCTACGATAGAATGAGTACCGAGACAATTTTAGCCGAAAATTAAATCACTCCCAGAATACTTACAAGAATATTTACCAGAATGTGGCGTGAATAGGCAAAATCTGATAAATGGGAGCTGGGATCGTTGGTAAAAAAATGGTAAAAAATAAGATCTGACTAATTGCAATAATCACAGAGGTATCACACTTACGTCCGTTATCATTAAAATATATATTATGCCCATTATAAAGAGGTTAGACAGAAAGATTGATGAAAAGCTTAGCGATGAAAAAGCATATATATATATATATATATATATATATATATATATATATATATATATATATATATATATATATGTGTGTGTGTGTGTGTGTGTATATATATACATATATATATATATATATATATATATATATATATATATATATATATATATATGTATATATATATATATGTATATATATGTATATAAATATATACATATATATATATATATATATATATATATATATATATATATATATTCATTTATATGTATATATAAATATATGTATGTATTTAAATATATATATATATATATATATATATATATATATATAAATATATATATATATATATATATATATATATATATATTTATATATATACATATATTTATGTATACATATATATATTTATATATATATATAATTATATACATATAAATATATATATATATATATATATATATATATATATATATATATATATATATATATATATATATGCCTTACCTTGGCCTCTGTGCCTAAAAATCCTCGTGTTCATACCTAGTAAATGGCTATTTATCAACATTTTTAATATAATCTAAATATACTGTACTCTCTATAGTCAATCATTAATTCAAAATACAGAAATTGTAGGCAGTTGGCCCAATACTTCCTGCCTCAGAACCCTGAATATGGTTTCCATTAAAATGAGTAAAAGTCTTCACTAAAAAGAGATAATTGTTCTCACTCCCTTCCACCAATATTCTCAATTCTTTCCACCTTTCCAGTTTATTTGTAGCTATGGACACGATGAATGACCATCTTTTGGGTTCACATATAAGGATATCCATGTTGTTCCTATGCCCGTAATTTTTTGGTAAGTCATCTGGTCCATTTTGTTAAAGAGTTTTCCGATCCCTCGAGATTATAAATAGCGTATTGCAAAGCCAATTTGCTCAGATGGCTTGGGCATTGTACCAAGGCTAAAAGTGTCTCCTAGATTGCACTTGATATATTGGTAGCACTTAATAAAATCAATTAATGTTACACTAATTTCTTTCCCTATTGGAAATAGAAGAAATTTTACGAGATAATCCTCTAAAAAAAAAAAAAATAAAAAAATATTGAGAATACAATTCAAAAATTTAATCCCGCATCAACAGTAGTGAGCTTCTAGGAAATTTATTTGAAATATTATTTTCACAATAATAATAATAATAATAATAATAATAATAATAATAATAATAATAATAATAATATTAATAAAAATAATGATAGAAATAATAATAATAATAATAATAATAACAATAATAATAATATTGATAACAATAATAATAATAATAATAATAATGATAGTAATAATAATAATAATAATAATAATAATAATAATAATAATTATTATTATTATTATTATTATTATTATTATTATTATTATTATTATTATTTTTATTTTTATTATTATTTTTGTTTTCATTATTATTATTATTTATATAATCTGTAATTTTTCATGCAAATTAGACCAACCTTAAAATACTTTATCCTAGTTTTGGGGTTTAGTGTTAATCATTGAGGTACAAAGTATATTTGTTATGAACAGACTTAAACAAAAACGTTGAAGTTAAAAGTAATCCCTGAATCTGGCAATGGCTAAATCAGTTACCTTTAATAAATAATTTAAGTAATGGCCTCATTAAACAGATTGTAGTTTAACCCATGAATTTATGATGTACATCTTTTGATTTATTTTACATGAACTTCAATACTTCATTGGTTTAGGTTGTATAGTCATGAATTTCCTATATTTTAGTGGTTTTTGTTATGTTAAGCCTAAGCCTATCTTCTGGACGTGATTGATGGTATAACGAAAAATATTAAATGATTTTACCATTTTAAGTTTACATGTACCGTAAGTATGGTAAATATGGTAGCGGTTATTTATGAACTGTTACCGATGAAAAATGGATAAAGTGTTTAAGTTCCTCACCAACATTCCATAATTGGCTTTTATTGGTAATTCTGAATATTTGACGTTTGACGATACTTGGTATAAGAGTAGTTTGCAACTGCAGGTTTTCTTTTGTCCAACATCTACAGAATATTCAGTTGAGTACAACCAAAAAACTTCTATTGTTTGTATGATTCTTATTCTTCGTTCTGTTACTATCTATTGGTATCTTCTTTATATGTCGGTACCTTCCTCGAATCCTTGTTGTTCAAACAAGAAGCCAGAAGGGACACTTGCTTCACCGCAATGATAATTATTTACGTCATCTCATGTAAACTGAATGTCTACTTTAAAGTTTTTAACTTTATGTTAATACATCTCCGAAAGTATTCTGTTTTAGCTGAATATTTATAGTTAAACTCTCTCGAGATTTAACAATGCTAACCTACCTAGCCTACCAGTAGGAAACTTATTTTTTCTTCTAATGTAAAGGTATGGAACGTTTATGTCGATTGCGCTACTGATGTAGAGCTTGTAATGTCTTCGTCAAATGCAATGCACTGTTCTCCAACTTTTCGTGTTTATCTTTTTTTTTTTTTTTTTTTTTTTGCTAATCTATCTTTCTGCATACGTACAGTATAATTCTATATATTTAATATCAACTTCTGCTTATTCCATTTTTTCGATTATCTATATTCATTCAGACTTTTGGACACAATGTAAGTTAATGCCTCTTCTGGGGTCATCTTTTCTTTCAATTCTTAGGCATTGCAATTAATTGGGGTACTTTAATTGATTTTATATTTTTGGTAAACTATGTGAAAATACATTTTAACAATGGATAAGTTCTGCCTAATAGTTAGGGTTCTGGTTTTTTCTGTGTACATGTCTCTTGTAAAGCTAATATTAGCTTTTTCCAATTGCATGTGACGAGGACACCAAAAAAAGTTTGGGTAATACTTTCAGAACTGGTAGGTTTATCTGCGCAGTCCTAGATATAGTAATGGCTTGGTAACATCTAGCCAGAATAGCAACTATGAAGTTATATGGAATAACATACTAGTAGAAACCCGTAAATTTGAAAGTTACATTCAATTAACATCTTTACATACAACCCATACCATTTTAGCATAGTTCATTGTGTGAACCTATCTTTTTAAGCACAAAAAAATGCGCAATTTTGTAGATTTTTGTCTAAAAACCCTTTTGGTTTTAAGGACACTGGAAATTAGATGGCCTCACAATTATACAATATTGAAAAGAAAAATCATCAGATTAAGTGAAATGTTTATTTATTTAATCCTCTCAATGAAATACTTAATATGCTTTGCTTAGTACAGTGTTTGTAGACGAGGCAGGGGGAAATATTAACAAAAGTTATCCTTACCCCAAAAAAGACCGTTTTACTGAACATGTACAAATATCTCTAACTCCAATAGTAATTGAGGTAGCAAGTTCATTTTGATGTCTTTAGATAGGATTTTGTATGTCAAGTTGTTCAGTGAAATCAATATGGTACGAAAACACTATGGGGCCCAGCAGGACTTGATCTATCACGAGATAGTAGCTTTAACAGAGCGCAAAGAGTCCCGAATACACGAAATGATGAAAATCCCTGAAAAAGAGTCCCTTCTATCTGTAGATGCATCTCCAATACTGGATATTTTGGGAAAACAGAAATCATGACAAACGATATCAGAAACGACAAATTGAATTCTTCAACAAAAGAAAAGTCAATTACCTCCCATTTAGGAAAGAGAAGTTTCTCTAGAAAACTACAAGGATCAGTAATACTATTCATCATACAAATTTGAAAACAATGAAACCCAAACTCAACGAGCCACAGAAGATGATAAAATAGACAGTAAAGGCAATGGATAAAGTGGAGAGAAACATTGAAATTGTTTGGGAGCATAAACTCTCAATAATGACTAAACCAGCAAAGAGTCAATTTATCTAGGAGTTAGAGGTACATCCCAGGCATAATTATTACAGTTATAGTCATTTTAGCAGCACTTCTTTCGTAACTGATGTCCTGGTTACCATACTGAAAGGTTTAGTTAACAAAACTCTTTCAATTCAAATACCTTCTTGCCAGCTATGTCTCAATCTTAGAAGCATACTGTAAATTTTGGCGATGCGACTCTGTATTTGACATGTATTCTGAAGAGCCCTCTGTAAAAGGCAGTGAGAGGAAAAAATCATAATAATACAACACCCATCGAATAAATTTCAATCAATTCGTTCTCCTCATAACCCAAGGACAGATACTTCCATGGCTTTCAAAAATAATGGACTACTTGAAAATTTATTTGTAACCATTTCTGTTGAAATACTACTCCCCTGGGAGAATAATCAATTGTACTTAGTTAGGTAACCAAAAAGGAAGAGAAATGAAAATATGATAGCCTTTACAAAGGCAAAGAGAACATAGAGACACACCCTTAGTTTAGGGAGCCGACTTTCTAAAACCCCTTAGTGTTTTTTACTCTATCAATATAGGACACCGAGTACATGTTATGATTATCAGTGATACTGATGTAGTTGTTGCCCTGCTTTATCAGTGTCTGTCTTTCTCTAACATCAACTACAAGAGTTGTGGATATGAGCGGAAGTTGGAGATACCACTCGGTATTTACTCCTCCATATTCTATTTTACCATACTCCCTGCAGTACACAGTCTAATTGGATGTGATATATCAAGTAAGTTCCGACAAAACATGATGCTTCAAAAGGTGAACCAGATGTATTACTAAAGCACTTTAGAATATAGCCAATGCTTTTCTTGCATGTTATCTGGAACAAAGAATGTTATTTAGTGAAGGTGGTCAATCAGCGACGGAAGCCTAGAATTTTTTCAATCTTGCGAGCTGAGGTCTTCCAGCACACGAACAAAAGTACTCATTGCAATCTACATCCAACCACCCAGGGACTTTTACCACACATTCAATATAAATGTCTTAATGCATACAACATCATGCATATCTTGAAGCTTCATCACGATCAGAATATGTGATCTCGCTGAAACCTGATGATTGTGTCTGTGAACTCGACCAGGAATAGTTGATTCCAAGACATCATGGAAAACACTGGAATAACACTGAACAGTAGACTGTTTCTGTAGTAAGCACACCAATCCGACATGGTCTAGTTACTTTTGTGTCAGTGCAATGGAACATCCCCAGAACATGTAAAAATCCAAATTTGTTATAGCAATTATGGAATGTATGCCAAGATACAATATACATTGTTGATAGCTGTTAAAAAATTCCTCTGTTATGACTATCTGGTCGATTTATACATTCAGATACTGTATTTGAGAGTAATTTCTTAAACAATCATTATCTACCAAATTCGATGATAAAGTCAGACCTGTACTGTCTCCCCGTAGGTAACTTATAACATTTTGAGAATATACAAAGTATGTCAACCCCAATAAAGCCAGAAATGGTTTCAATTGGTTCCCTGACATAAAAAAACCTATTAAAGGGCATCAGGATAAAATTCCCATCTAAATTACTTTTGGAGTTAGAAGTATTTGTACATATTCGGTAAAATCGCTGTATGGGGTTAAGGGTAACCTTTGTTTACATTTATCCCATTGTTTACAAACAGTGTACTAAACAATGCATATTAAGTATGTTATTGTACAAATATTATATAAAGATACTTTTCGCCTGATTTTGTCATTTTATTTGTAATATTGGATAAATAGGAGATCATCAGATTTCGAGTGCCATTGAAACCTCAAGGGATTTTTTAGCAAATCTCTGTAAACTTTTTGTGCTTAAAGCATAGTTTAAGACATATATATATATATATATATATATATATATATATATATATATATATATATATATATATATATATATATATATATATATTGTATATATACCAGAAAGTTATGAGTTGTATCTGAAGATGTAAAGTAAATGTAACTTTTAACTCTACGGCTTTCTAATAGTGTGATATTCCATATAACTTCAGTTCTGCTATTTTGGCCAAAATGCTACTAAACCTTGGTCATATTTAGGACTGGAGAAAAAACGTACCAGTTCTGAAAGTGGTATCGATACATTTTTGTTGGCTCTTATAGCATAGAATAAAGAATTGTCCTTTCAGCTGTACTAGAGACATGTACGCGAAAAAAGCACGGAGAGTCAGGACTATAACCGTTCATTCAATATCACTAACAAATGGGATATAAAACGGGACTCGTAGTGAAAAAAGGTCTGCAGCGAAAAAAATGGTAAAAAATGCAAAATACTTAACATGATGCTCGTAAATCCTATACACATTGGCCATCCCAGTTAATGGTAATGATGTAATCTAACTTCCGAACATTTATAGAGAACATTTACATTTCACAGGGTAAAATGGCTTTAAACAAAAAGCTCTTTTAAAAAGAGGTTATTTTCGAGCCTTGAATGATTAAATTGTTGATCACCTATGCTGTAATAGAGAGAGAGAGAGAGAGAGAGAGAGAGAGAGAGAGAGAGAGAGAGAGAGAGAGAGAGAGAGGCCGAATATTGATAGAAGTGAATAGTAGTAATGAACAACTAGCCTGAAAATACATTGGATTTTTAGAGAGGAATTAAATAAGATAAAAAGAATCATCAACCTCCCCCGTAAAAATAGTGCTCCAATTCCCACAGTTTGGTCACTCTGCCTTTGAACTTTCCGGAGTTTGTTTGAGGAGAATTTTTTTGTTAAAGAAAAGAATCTTTCATTTGAAAAAAATAACACCAATACTTTTTATCTTTTCTTGATTGTACCGTGGTCCAGCTAATGATCGAACTGACAAACTGTACAGTTGTAATATATTACATTTCAAACTAAAAGAACTTAGTAAAAATATCCGATATAATCATTGTATCTATAATAAAATTAATTGGGGAAGGAAGAAACAAATGGAATTCCAAAGAAATTGCTGAGGAAATGCTAGTGCCCCTTGCTTATTACACAATTGTTTGATGTATCCAGAATAGCCATCTACCCTTCTAAAATCTCATTAGCATTGACTGTTATCCTATAGATCTTATAGCCTTGTTTTCAGAAGCATAACAAATATGTCTGTTCTTTTCTACTTTATTCTGTGGCGTACACGTAAAGCGAGATGGCTTATAAGTTAAGTATTCAAAACTAAACAGCCTTTGATTCAGTTTTTCTTTTTCACGAATTGCTTCTATGAATCTAATAAGTAAACGGAACAGCGTTTTCTATGGCCTCTAATATAATTTGAATACTCTTTTACTTATTCTATCTTAACCTAAGTTCCCGGTTGTGATTAAGCTATTACTTATTTTTACATACAGTCCAGAGCTCAACATCCATTATAGTCCAAAGTCATTTAATGTTTTGTGTCGCTCTTTGAATTAACAATTACAAGTCTCTTCTTTGCTGGCAGTTCGAATCTAATCTTTCACAGTCAAGACTCCCAACATAAATTACCTAAATTTTCCTCTTTCCTTCCATGATATGGAATTATTTTGATAACTGGCGTTAGTGATCTGTAGACAAAAAATATCTTATTGTATTTCAATCACATCCAAAACGTAAGAAACGGTATTTTAGCTTATTTTCATTTCTTCGCTCCAATTCAATTATTTTATTGCTTCACAAATCGGCAAATACATTAGGTTCTTAGATTTCTCTAAAGTGGCTATAAAAGACATACCATTTACTCAATGAAATATGGTGGACAATTATTCAATGGGATTTGTAAAAGAATGATTTCAACAATATAGAAGTTTGAATTTTTATCACTTAAATTTTCATAGAATCAATGTTTATGAAAATATTATGTGAGGTGGCTGTTAAGTAATATCAGACAGGCAAAATGAATGCAACTGAGTTTATTCAACAAGACAACATGCTTATATAAAGATAGTTAAGAGCAGGAATGTCACAAAGTTTAAACAGTACAAAACCTGCAATAGCAATCTTTAGTAGGTTTCTATTATCAGTGTGGGGGAGAGAGAGAAATAAAAAAATAAAAAACAATTACGTTACAGTGTACGAACGTGTATGAAACACGTTCGGTACATGGCACCCCCCTAAAAACAAGCACATGTGAAGTTGGGAGCCCTGCTTTTGGGAGTTGCACTGTAGCTGGGTCATTTTGCAGGAGATAGGCAGGTTTTAGGTGATCAATGGAGAGCCATTCTTCTTTGACACGAAAGTTGATTAAAAAAGCCTTTGGTGTGCGATGGATCACCAGAAATGGGCCGTGTTTAAAGGTTTGTAGGCCACTCATGAATGGCAAAGCAAAGGGACAAGTGACATTGCTCTATAATGCAGGAAAATGCCCTAAAGACTGACCATATTACATTTGAACAGTGACCAACCCCATATCCATCCAAGCTAGGACCAAGGAGGGCCAGGCAATGGCTGCTAATGACTCAGCAGATAGGCGTTTAGGTTCCGCCAAGCCCCCATCCTTAGCTCACAACGGTGGTAAGGTTTCAGCTATCGAAGGAACTAATGAGTTTGAGTGGGACTCTAACCGCAGTCTGGCGTTTACCAGTCAGGGACGTTACTGCATTAGACACCACAACCGTATTGATCACTTTAGCAGTGGCTTGCTAATTTGATTGAGCAGGAAAACGTGCTTTATCATGTACAAATCTGTCGCTGAGGGCTTGTAATTCTGGCGGCATTGAACAAATTTTCCCAAAATATGAAGTAGTCGCTGGTGATTATTAAAGGAGGTTGCGGACGTAAAAAAAATTCGGAAGTGATGACCAAGTGGTCCCCATACGCCGTTTCAGCTGATTAGACATCCAGGGCATCATAAAGAATGGTCCTTAGTCTCATGGAAACCAAGGAAAACTGAATATACAAATTGGAGTCATTGCATTGGGTCATCAAATCTGCTTTGAGAGTACGATGAATCATTCAACCATTCTGTTGGCGGTAGTGTTGTAGGCAGTTGTCTCATGTAGGGTCTCAGAAACAGATTTATGTTTATTGATCAGTAAAATGATAGGGAACCTACAAAGTGTTGAAATGAACCACGATCTTCAGGGATCTTATCATGCACCTTTAACTGTTCTTTTAGAATTTAGTACTTTAAGGGAAATGTCATCAAGATTAATGTCAGAGAGAGCTTCTAATTTGGGAGTTTATTATGTTAGTAGGGAGGGATCCAACATATCAGTCAGTAAATTTAGAGAATTTTAAAGCCATTATAAACTCTTATAGTCCGGAAACTGACGATGGCCAAATTGAAGATATTTCAAAATTACTAACCAACTACTCTAACTTAATAGATAATGTTGCAAGATCCATGAATAATACATCTCAAAATAATCAGTATGAATGGGACCAAAGGAACCCTTGGTGAAACGCTTGTTAAGCCATGATGACTCAAAGGTGATTTGGCATGCTATAGATTGGAAGGGGAATATTTCAGATAAATGATGAAGGCTCATAGGAGGCCCAGTTTAAAGCTCATTTTGAGGAACTATTGAATCCTAATGCTATCCAGGGTGAGAAAAAACTTTGACGTTAGTAGTGCACTCTCTATTCCTATTTTGGATGATCCTTTTGCAGCTAGAGAATTGGAGTGTGTGGTGAAGTTGAAGAAAAATAGGAGTTTTATTGGGATATGTCCTGGGTTATTTGCAGCCTTACCTATTTCATGGAAACAGTTCTTTCTTACTATTTTTAACTACTACATAGGGTGCTGAAAAGGAGATTCGCTAGTGATGTCCACAATGAAGAGATGAAAGTAGTACCGATTCAGAAGAAATATACTCAGGGATACCAAATCTCGCTATCCACACTGAGAGTAAGGTGGATAAACGATATGAGGTGGACGTTGCAGTTTGCATGGGGATGACTTCAGGCCAAAAATGGAACGGTCGATGATGGTATACCGGTAACGGTGCTCTTGTGATGTGGGTAAGAGACATATTATGTAGACGTGAATGTGGGCAAAACAGCACTCAGGCTGAGAAAAGGTACCTCCTCCTAAATCTGTGTTGATGTACTTTTGAAGCTTGGCAGGAAGTACATTTGCAGACCCAATCCTTAGAATCCTTAGTAATGTCATGACAAAGGAAATTCCTCTTCAGTAGCTGTGCAGTATATTTGAGCGAGGGATGTGAGAGGCCACAGATGAAATCAGACACCTGTAGGAGCAGGGGGCAGGTAGCCATGGTCGTGCCCTGCCAGTACTGACATCTCAGAGGAGGGTATCTTTGTTATCGTCGATGCTGATGTCTTCCTAATAAATGGAGGGATGTACAGGATGTCCTACACACTTGTTACTTTAGAACTTTTTGTTGGGCTTCTGCTAGGGTGTTGTAATCTAATCCCAGGTAAATGATAGGAATTCATTTCTTGACAGGGCATCCACAACGGGATTAATTTTCCCAGGGATGAGTTGTTGAAGCGTGGAATTGTATTCAGCCAAGTTAGAGAGGTAGTGACGTTAACGGTTGGACCATGCATCAGACTGTCGAGTGAAGGCCTACACCAGAGGCATGTGGTCTGTGCAAATGACGAAGGGCATACCCTCTAAGAAGTGATGAAAGTTATGGGCAACCAAATGCACTCCCAGCAATTCACAGTCGAAGGTATAGAGTAGGCAGATTCCGTCATGGACAGTTTTTTGCTAAAGAAGGCCAATGAGCGTGGAGAGCTGCGGACCACCGGCTCGGGTACTGCACCAACAGCGACATCTCTAGAGTTGGTGGAAAGAAGGAAAGGGGGATGGGACATGGGAAAGGTGAGAGCAGTAGCAGTTGATAGGACATTTTTTGTGTTGCAGAAGACTGCTTCCTAAAATAGACACCACTTCAGGTCTTTTGGCTTGCCCTTGAGAGAGGCATAAAGGGGGAAAATAGTGGCAGCAAGGGATGGAAAGAATTAGTGATAATAGTTTATCAAGCCCATGTATTCTTGTAGAGCATTAACTGTCGACGTCGTGAGAAAGTTCTGAACAGCTGATACCTTAGCTTATGTGGAGAGCAAGGTCCGTGGGGTCTGCGTTGAAGGTGTCGACGAGTACAAGTCTGTGTTGACTAACTGTCGATAGGCAGCATCAACTAGGAGGTGGAAATAGGAGGAAATCCACACCGAGGATTGGCAATGTAATGTCAGCAACGAGAAACTTCCAGCCATATTTGGTGCTCCCAAACACTATTGTAAGTGTAACATACCCATGGGCGGTGATCGCAGTACCATTTGTAGCTACCAGATGGATGTCACCAGGCTTAGAAAGACTATGCATGCCAGTGACTCAATTTTGGCCTGGTTATGTTTACAATTATCTTAGGACTTATTTTTTTTTTCTTTTTTGGATACTTCTTGTAATTTTATTTCCCCTCTCTTGGATTTTTCCCTCATTACCAGTATTTTTTTTATCAGGTTTTTGGTCTTTTCTGATAGTTCTCCTTGATTTTGTTTAGGAACTTTCCCACCTATCTCTTGTGCTCATTCCAATACATATTTATTTAGATTACAGATAATTTTTTCTTTCATCGCTTCCATCTTATCATATAGCTAGTGTTATTTATTTTGTTATTGCTAAAATCATCGAATTTCTCTCTTATTACAGGAGCGTTGAATTTCTTTCTTAAAATTAATTTTCTCCCTCATTCCTTGGATCTAACTCCTTTTGCTTTTCATCATTCTACGATCACGTGACTTTTCCTTGTTTAACATCGTTACATCTCCAACTAGGTTAGCCTTTTCACTGGAAATAAAATCTATTTAATTGTTCGTTTCAGCAATTTTGCTTCTCTATTCCCATTTTCTGTATTAATTTTCATGAGAAAAGTTGTTCATGATTTTAAAATTGTTTCTTTCAGCAAACTCTTCATGTATCTTCTGTCATTCCTTATGCCAACTTGAAATATACCTACTTCTTATTCTCTTCTCTTCTTTTGACCTACTTCAGCGGTGGAATCACCCAAAACAATAGTAAATGTAGTCTTATATTTTTTCCATACATCTCTAGAGATCTTCAAAAAAAGTTTCCATCACATCCTCTGTATGAGATGGTGTTGTTCTACAGTTTGAATGATCTTCAGTTTATACTTCTTATTTTGTTCGATAATTAATTCTGCAATCCTATCACTATTACGACCAAATTATTCTTTGTTATCTGCAAGGATTTTATTATTAAGAAATCACACTCAATTTTTTTTCATGTATTTGGAAGGAAAATATATAGCCCTTTCTAGATCTATATAAGATTCCCCAGTGATAATTTCAATCAATCCTATTTTATCTGATATATATATATATATATATGTGTATATATATACATATATATATATATATATATATATGTATATATATACATATATATATATATATATATGTGTGTGTGTGTGTGTATATATATAGATATATACACACACACACATATATATATATAAAGAATATATATATATATATATATATCTATAATATATATATATGTATATATATATATATATATATATATATATATGTGTGTATATATATACATATATACTGTATATATATATATATATATATATTTCTTTATATATA
The DNA here is from genome assembly GCF_036898095.1 of Palaemon carinicauda. Lineage (NCBI taxonomy): Eukaryota > Metazoa > Arthropoda > Malacostraca > Decapoda > Palaemonidae > Palaemon > Palaemon carinicauda. The sequence continues at coordinate 2,157,330 of NC_090728.1, forward strand.
CAGTATATATATATATATATATATTTCTTTATATATACGGTATTATATATATATATATATATATATATATTTCTTTATATATATGGTATTAATATATATATATATATATATATACATTTCTTTATATATACGGTATTTATATATATATATATATATATTTCTTTATATATACGGTATCATATATATATATATATATATATATATGTATATATATATATATATTTATTTATTTATTTATATATATATACATATATATATATATATATATGCATTTATATATACATATATATATATATATATATATATCTTAGGAATCGTTTTTTGCCAACATTTATATGAGCGGATGTGCAACATACATAAATCTATCAAAAACAGAAATTGATTCTTTTTGACAACAAAAGACGGAGAAAAGCAACATTAGATTAAACACTTTAGTGAGGTCATGAATAGGAATTATGAAGGGAATAGTTTGATTGATATACCTGAAGCTGATGAAGACCTTCATGTGCCCATGAATGAATTCAGTAGGTTTGAAGTCAAAGCCTAATTTAAAACTCAAGAGATGGATAGCCACTGGATACAATGGAATAACGGTTGAGATGATATTGCCAGAAAAAGAAGTGACGTCTAAATTACGTATAATATTATTTCATAGATTGTGGCGTGAAGAGGCAAGACCTTATGAATGGGAACTGGGAGTGTTGAAAAAAATGGCCAAAAAAAGATCAGACGGATTGCAATAATTACAGAGACATCACACACACGTCAGTTGTATGGAAATATACAGTATGCTTTTTCTAAAGAGACTGGAGAGAAAGATTGATGAAAAGCTGAGAGAAGAACAAGGATGATTTAGAAAAGGTAGAAGTGGTACTGACCAAATTTTCATTTTAAGACATCTCGCACAACAATGTGTAGAATATAAAAATCCAATTTTGTTGACATTTGTGGACTGAAAAAGCCTTTGATAGTATGCACCGGCCACATTTGTGGAGAGTAATTCGTTATTATGGAGTTCCTGTTAAATATGTAAATTTGATTAAGTCTGTTCATGAACATAGTAGGTGAAAAGTTAACGCCGGAGTCCTGTCAAATGAATTTCCAGTGAACAGTGGAGTTTATCCCCCTCATGGATTTTTTAATGCATAGAGCAGTTTGTGATGGTGTTGTAGAAGGATTGGAATGGAGTTGAAATAGGATATAGGCCGAGACACAGTATGCTGATGACGCTGTCCTTATTAGAAGGAAACCACAGGATTTGAAATTATTACTTTTTAGAATGCATGAAATACTACATGATGTTGGGATCAAGATAGATAGAAGAAAGACAGATGACGAGAAGGGATTTGGAATGGAACATGAAATAACATTTCAAGGAGAAAGGATTAATGAGGTACAAACATTTAAATATTTAGAAACACTGATTTCTAATACAGGGTATTTAGAATTGGAATTTCATGAAAGATTGAATAAATGAAATCCGTCAATGGTAAGGTTAAGTAAAATTAGGAAATCAAATCTGAAATTACATATAAAAACAGGCTATACATCAGTTTAGTGAGTTCGGTGTTACTAAATTGACATGAGTCGTGGTATGAAAAAAAAACCGATAGCCAACAGATTTTGTAGATTTGAGAACAAAGCCCTCAGAAGAATATTGTTAGTGAAATGGCATGAAAGGATTAGAAATGAAACTATAAGAGATTACTCGAGTGCCATATGTGGATGAGATCATTGTGAAGGGTTGATGGAGATGGTTTTGCCCTGTTCTTTGCACTCTTCAGGGGGGATTTATTCATCAAACGTTCAATTGGGCTCCACAAGGCATTAGAAGAGTTGGAAGACCCAGGACTACGTGGTCAAAGACTATGAAGCAGGATATAGGAGATAATAAATGGACAATAAATGATTTAAAAGCTCAAGATAGAGACGACTGGCGAAATTTATTCAATGCCCTTTGCGACGTACATGGGCGTTGACATCTAGCGTGTGATATGACAGTTGCACAATTAATTAAATTGAAGTGTCATGAAGACAATTCTACACTCAAGGTTTAATAATGGTTCTTTTTCCTATTAAATGAAGTATATGTATTTTACCATGCTTCTATTTTTTTTTTTTCTAATAGATTCAATCAGTGTTATAACGAAATTAACTATGCAGTTAAAATATAATCAACAGTTGATAAATATTTTTTTCTGCTTAGATAACATATAATCAATCTAAAATGAGTTTCTTTTTGTGAAATTAAAGTATTATTTAGTTAGCTTTATAGACTTAACCAGTTCTGATAATATAATATGTTTTTATTATTTCAAGACACTATATCTAAGGCATAAATTTGTGTATGAATTAAAATAACAATAGAATTTTGTGTATCATTGTTGTCGCTTTGACTAATATTCATTGAAGATTAGTAGGTATAATATTAATTTTGTATGGGGTAGCTGGCCCTTTTGTAAATCGTGCAGGTGAAGATTCATAACAATACCTTTAGCATATAAATTTGATTTTTATATATATTCTCTTAGACCTCAATATAACAAGTGTCAAGTATTATTGCTTTTTTAACATCCTCATGGGTGGCTGAGTTTCGGAAGGGGGTAGTTTGTCACGTGTAAACTGCGTTAGCTGGATAAGGGAATAACAACCCTTGGCATGATGAGATCATGCAAACATCCTACCATGTATTGAGTTGTCAGGCCAGACAAATAATAAAAATCTTTCATTTCCCGCTTTGATCTATCTTTCTAATGTGATAGTAGATCGGGGGTAGAATTGGCGAGAAGGAGACTAAAGTGGGTGCAATCACGTCAACTTCGGTCAATGTTGAATAGTTGTCTACTTTGTCAGGAGTGGAGGTGTTGATGGAGGTCTGGATGGTAGCGAAGTGGCTCTCCATAAGGGCATCGACTTTAGTCATCATGTCCTTCATTGGCAAGATATCGACATCAAGGATGGCAGCACTTACAGGTTCGGATAGGCTCCGTACACAAAGAGGACGAAGTAAACTCACTTCATGAGGAGAGCTGTCAGCGTCAGGTTGCAGGCGAGCAATACTGGTCATTTTCCCGAGGGTGAGCAAAGCCTTTTGGTCCCCCAATGGTTGTTGAGAGCACTTGAAAATGTTTCCCTACGCGAGCGGCTGGTGGTGGTAATTACTGCTCCAAGAGGTACGATTTAAGGTCTTCGTACATTTCCGGGGTGTTCCCTTGCTCGTAGAGTCAATCACAGATTTACAGGAAATTGTCCCCGAGGATGGCCGCATGAACGTAATCTGCTTTGGTGTTTGACCAAGTCACGTCTTTGATGCAAAACTGGACTTCAGCACACTATAATTAGGCAGACGCTTCATTGCTTGTGAAGGGCAGTAGTTTCATTGAAGTGGCATGTGCCGAAGAGGCAGGTTCAGTTGGCGGCCTCCTTGAAAGGTAGGGTACAGCAGTGAGGGAAGCAGAAAAGAGGGAGTGAACACTCTGCTGGTCACCAATGTGTGTATTGTTAGTTAGGGGGTAACTAATTATATTTCAACAGAGAGCCAAACTTACTAACAACAGTTTCAGTGAAGGGTTACAAAAATTATAACAGTTCGATACAAGCAGATACAGGCATAAAAATCTTATCAGTGCGAGGGGAGAGCAATAAAAAAAAAAAAAAAAAAACACCGTTACAGTGTACGAGCATGCGTTTACACGAGTGGTACACTGATGTGTCAACACTTGATTTCAACAGGATAGTACCTTTGTAGGTGTTAGCTGTTTCATCTGACGCAAGGAAATTAAGTACCACCATATGGCCTTGCTGAAGGACACGCCTTGCCCTCCCTTGACATTTGATGACAACAAACATAAAAGTATCTTTCCGCGATAGAAGAGCGGAAGTCTAACTGAAATCATTCAAAACAACTGTCCGAAGGCTATTGACTCAAGTAGAAATAAAAATAAAACCATATCTCTTGTCCTAATTGACTATGAACGTTACCTGAATGTTAACTTTTCATTCCGAAACTCTCTGTGCTATTTCATAGTGATGATGGTAGCAATAATCAAAGTCGTAATCCATAGAAATTTGTATGCCACGCTTCTAAACATAATTTTCAACATTATACTCCTTTCATTTTTATGTAAGAATAATTGTGAAAGAATGTTCTTACAAGAAAAGTGTAATAAAACGATTAGAAAACATAAACCTTGATGAATTAATCCATCTTCCAATCCCCTTACCTAACCTATGAATTTCATTTTGCTTCGGCACCCTTGATCACGCTTAATGATTACCTATTATCAATTCAAAAACTGTCAGGTGTGACAGGACATAGTCTGAAGAAACTAGAACCGTCAATATAGGCTGCTTAGTCTTATGTTCACTGCTTCAGCAATCACCAGCCTCTCATATCCATCCTCGTCGTGAACAACCTATTTTCCCCTAATGAAGTAATTTAATATGTTTCTTATCCTGTGCTTCAACGAAATTCTATTTATGGCCTCATTATTGCAATGGCCTTGGGAATCTTGAGGGCTTATATCATGAGGCCATATTCGATTTACTGAGGGGGTTGCACTTACCGTAAGTGTATCTGTATTTATAAAATACAGTGGTCATGCCCTCTGTAGTAGTATGGGGAATGACTTTTCAATCACAAGGGCGGTTATTATGTTAGGTCTGTCGTAGACTCTTTCTACTGTTTTTTTTTCTAATAGTGTCATTGGTTTTTCTCTAAGGTTGATAATTCTTTTAAGGACATATGTTCTTGACTGTAGAATGCCCCATAGTACATGAGGTTATAATTTTGTGATTCCTGGGTCTATGTGCTTCACCTTGAAGATAACAGGATTGAAACTGAAATACTTATAGATCTTCAAAAGCTCTAACATGAAGAAAATATCGACCTTAACTTCACTATTATTGATGTCTCAATTGGTGATGTAGGAAGCAAACTTCTCTAGTACAATACTCAAAGATCCCTTGGGAATATGCTGAAAAACTGGGAAACAGAGAAGACATAGTCCTCAGAAAAGTGGATAAATTTGCTCTAGATGTTATCACGCAGAAAAGAATACGTGCAATCTGACACCACAATGTTCCTGGGAAAATTCTAAGAAATTTTGAAGAAGATATAAAGAAGAAAGAAGCATCCAGTAGCCAGTAGAAGGGTAAAACATTTCATAAATAGTCGGCAACTCTGAGCCTGGATATTACTTTGCAACTGCCAAGGCACATAAACCAGGAAATCCAATAAAATCCATTATATTACAAATAACATCCCGAACATATAGATTGGTCAAGGTATTAAATAATATCTTGATGCCATGCACACCAGTAGGTTTTTGTTGAAGTCCTCCGTAGAATATCCTTAGAGGTGCAAACCTGATGAAGACTTAGCATCTCTAGTTCTACAAAGCCTGCTCAGCAAAGTCTTAGTTCAGGAAACTTTCTAAATAATGTCCACAGTCTTTTTGCTGGTAGATGGAGTGGGAATGGGGTCCCCGTATTGAGTTCTTGTTGAAGATAGAGCATTCAGGATTCTCAAGAAGCATAAAATCTGACATATTGATCGCTAATAAAAGGCCTGATGAACCAGAGTGGCTTCTTCCTGTGCTTGATGTTCTTGTTGAGAAACAAGAAAACGTCAGTATTCCTAAAATCTATGAATGTTAGCTGGAACCTCAGCGCACAGGGAGAGTGTCCAAAATAATACAAGGTGTCTCTCATTGGTGCTTATATCAGGAGATCTTTCTCCCATTATTTAGAAAATATTATTATTATTATTATTATTACTTACTAAGCTACAACCCTAGTTGGAAAAGCAGTATGCTATAAGCCCAGGGGCTCCAACAGGGAAAATAGCTCAGTGCGGAAAGGAAAAAAGGAAAATAAAATATTCTAAGAAGAGTAACAACAATAAATATCTCCTATATAAACTATAAAAACTTTAACAAAACAAGAGGAAGAGAAATAAGATAGGAGAGTGTGCTCGAGTGTACCCTCAAGCAAGAGAACTCTAACCCAAGACAGTGAAAGGCCATGGTACAGAGGCTATGGCACTACCCAAGACTAGAGAACAGTGGTTTGATTTTGGAGTGTCCTTCTCCTAGAAGAGCTGCTTACCATAGCTAAAGAGTCTCTTCTACCCGTACCAAGAGGAAAGTGGCACTGAACAATTACAGTGCAGTAACCCCTTGGGTGATGAAGAATTGTTTGGTAATCTGTGTTGTCAGGTGTATGAGGATAGAGGAGAATATGTAAAGAATATGCCAGACTATTCAGTGTGTATGTAGGCAAAGGGAAAATGAACCATAACCAGAGAGGAGGATCCAATGTAGTACTGTCTGGCCAGTCAAAAGACCCCATAACTCTCTAGCGGTAGTATCTCAACGGGTGGCTGGTGCCCTGGCCAACCTACTACCTGCAATATATTGACAAAGTATGGATATCCCAGCAACATCAAAGTGGAACGTTATGAAGAAATTGGAGGTATTCTGCACAGACGTATGAATAACATAAAAGCAACAGAGATATAATTCCCTATCTCAAGAGATTTGTTGGGATTCTTAAACATAAAAAGTATAGGACTTCAAGAAAATCATAACAAATGGAGTAAGACCAAAGGTACCGTATTGAAAAAAGAATAAGAAAAGAAGAAAAAAATACATTACAAAGTCTAGCCGGTGTTTCACAACGACTTTTGGTTGTATCACTAAATACAGTCTTGACTTGATAAAAAACCTTAGATGGGGGAACATGTACTAATTCCAAATCCATTCATAATTTAAAATGAACAAGAAAGTGTTAAAAACACTGTTCACAAAAGAACCACTCTTCTCTGTAATTCCTCCTCATTTTCCGCAGTAATCACCAAATCAAGTGAATATAAAAACTCCCGAAACTCTTCATTACTAATTCCTTCACTAAACACATACCCAAGACCAACACAAATAAAAAAAGGATGAATGTTGACCCCTGATATAATCCATTCGTAACTTCAAAGGTTTCTGTTTCTCCAACAGCTGTTATTACATTTGTTGTCGTTTTTTATATATATATATATATATATATATATATATATATATATATATATCTATATATATATATATATATATATATATATATATATATATATAAATTATATACAGTATATATATATATATATATATATATGTGTGTGTGTGTGTGTGTGTGTGTGTGTATTTACATATATGTTTACATATATTTATATGTATATATATATATATATATATATATATACATATATATATATATATATATATATATATATATATATATATATATATATATATATATATATATATATATATGTATTATTACTAGCCAAGCTACAACCCTAGCTGGAAAAGCAAGAGGCTATAAGCCCAAGGGCTCCAATAGGGAAAAATAGCCCAGTGAGGAAAGGAACTAAGGAAATAAATAAATGATGAGAACAAGTTAAAAATAAATCATTTTAAAACAGTAACAACGTCAAAACAGATATGTCCTATATAAACTATTAACAACGTCAAAAACAGATATGTCATATATAAACTATAAAAAGACTCATGTCAGCCTGGTCAACATAAAAACATTTGCTCCAACTTTGAACTTTTGAAGGTGTACTGATTCAACTACCTGATCAGGAAGATCATTCCACAACGGGAATAAAACTTCTAGAATACTGTGTAGTATTGAGCCTTATGATGGAGAAGGCCAGGCTATTGGAATTAATGCCTGCCTAGTATTACGAACAGGATAGAATTGTCCAAGGAGATCTGAATGTAAAGGATGGACAGAGTTATGAAAAATCCTATGCAACATGCGTAATGAACTAATTGAACGACGGTGCCAAAGATTAATATCAAGATCAGGAATAAGAAATTCAATAGACCATAAGTTTCTGTCCAACAAATTAAGATGAGAATCAGCAGCTGAACACCAGACAGGAGAACAATATTCAAAACAAGGTAGAGTGAAAGAATTAAAACACTTTTTCAGAATAGATTGATAATCGCAATCTTAAAAGACTTTCTCAATAAGCCCATATTTTGTACAACTGAAGAAGACACAGACCTAATGTGTTTCTCAAAAGTAAATTTGCTGTCGAGAATCACACCTAAAATTTTAAGAGTCACAAATTTAAAGAAACATTATCAATACTGAGATCCGGATGTTGAGGAGCCACCGTCCCTGACCGACTTGCAATCATACTTTGAGTTTTGTTAGGATTCAACTTCATACCCCATAATTTGCACCATGCACTAATTTCAGCTAAATCTCTAATAAGGGATTCACCAATCCCAGATCTACATTCAGTGGATGGAATTGATGCAGAGTAGCATCATCTGCATATACAACAAGCTTGTTTTCTAGGCCAAACCACATGTCATGTGTATATAGTATGAAAAGTAATGGGCCAAGAACACTATTATTATTATCATTATTATTACTTGCTAAGCTACAACCCTAGTTGGAAAAGCAGGATGCTATGAGCCCAGGGGCTCCAACAAGGAAAATAGCTCAGTGAGGAAAATAAACAAAGGAAAAATAAAATATTTTGAAAACAGTAACAACTTCTAAATAAATATTTCCTTTATAAACTATAAAATCTTTAACAAAACAGGAGGAAGAGAAATTAGATAGAACAGTGCGCCCGAGTATACCCTCAAGCAAGAGAACTCCAACCCAAGACAGTGGAAAACCATGGTACAGAGGTTATGACACTACCCAAGGCTAGAGAACAATGGTTTGATTTTGGAATGTCCTCCTAGAAGAGCTGCTTACCATAGCTAAAGAGTCTCTTCTATCCTTACCAAGAGGAAAGTACCCACTGAACAATTACAGTGCAGTGGTTAACCACTTGGGTGAAAGAAGAAATGTTTGGTAATCTCAGTGTTGTCAGATGTATGAAGACAGAGGAAAATCTGTAAAGACTAGGCCAGACTATTCGGTATATGTGTAGGCAAAGAGAAAATTAACCGTAACCAGAGAGAAGGATCCAATGTAGTATTGTTTGGCCAGTCAAAGGACCCCATAACTCTCTAGCGGTAGTATCTCAACATGTCTGTGGAACACCGCTTATCACATTCCAATTCTCACTATGGTGTCCATCAACAACAACTCTTTAAGATCTATTACTTAAAAAATCAATAATAATGCTAAAAAAGACCCACCCACTCCCAACTGTTTGAGTTTGAAAATAAGGACCTCATGATTAACACGGTCAAAGGCAGCACTAAAATCAAGGCCAATCATACGAACTTCCTGTCCATAATCAAGGGATTTCTGTACATCATTGGAGATTGTAAGAAGGGCATCACATGCTCCAAGGCCTTTACGAAAACCAAATTGAAAACTAGGGAATAGATGATTACCTCCAGCAAACCTATTAAGACGTTTTACCAGAAAACGCTCAAAAACTTTAGATAATATGGGAGTTATAGAAATTGGGAGGTAATCAGTGGGACTTGAGCTACCACAAACACACTTACATAGAGGAGTAACATTACCAATCCTCCAACAAGTGCTAAAAGCTTCTCTTCTTGCTAACTTGCACAAAATAACAGATAACTTTGGAGCTAAGAAATCTGCTGTCTTTATAAAAAACAAGGGAAAAATACCATTTGGGTCTACACCTCCATAAGCATCAAGGTCCATCAACAGAGCTTTAATTTCACGAGATCAAAAAGCTAAACTAGTTAGTTTAGTCTCAGGAAAACAGGAATGAGGAAGTTCAAGTTTTCATTACTCTGTTTACTGTCAAAAACATCAGCCAAAAGGGTTGCCTTTTCCTTTGGACAGTGAAAGACTGAGCCATCTGGTTTAAGTAAAGGAGGAACTGTTACATCTACACCAAAGAGTATAGATTTAAGAGTAGACCACCATTTATGTTCCTGATTTGTACCAGAAAGGGTTTCTTTTATGGTTAAATTGTACTCCTTTTCAGTTGAGGCATAAACTCTCTGAGCAAAAGCTCGAAGCTGAGTATAGTTATTCCAGGTCAAATCTGATCTGTTACCCTTCCAAAGATGATAGGCCTCCTGCTTCTCCAAATAAGCACGTCTACAAGGTTCTAGGACAATTGCCAGGAGGACAATAGCCAGCCGGACAATTGCCCTTCGGATAATTGCCAGTTTCAGTGCCATGCGGATAATTGCCAGTGGGACAATTACCAGCCGGACAATTTCCATGCTTAACAATTATTTTCGGCCCTAGGTGATTTCCTTGGTTAGAAATTTTTGTAAATATTTCTTTCTGTATTATTTACTTCTAAACTTCAGAATTTTTTGTAAATATTTCTACTTCCAAACTTCAGTAGTGAACATTTTTATTTGTATACTTCAGGCCTTTTAAATGATTTTTACCATCAAAAGTGAGCGTGGCAAAGATATTCTCGTTGATGCTCTACAGTATATGTACCATAAAAATGGATCTAATAGCGATAAGTCCGTAATCTACTGGGAATGTGCAAAAAGAAAACAAAACTCGTGTAAAGCTAGACTGCACACAGAATCAAAATCCGAAAACTACGAGTTGATAAAAACTACTGACGAACAGAATCATGAAACATCTAAAAGTACTGTTGATGCTAAGAGTACTGTTGCAAAGTTAAAAGATGAAGTTGCATCGAATAATTCCACCACAAGATCATTAGTTGCAAGCTGCTTTTCGACATTGGATACTTGCTCACGGGCTGAAGTGCAAAACGTCCAGCATCTAAGGAGAAATGTTCGTCGATGGAGGCAACAAACTATAAGTGATCCAGCAATCCCTAGGGAAAGGATCGGTTTTTGCATTCCAACAAATTTTCAACATCTTTCATCTAGAGAAAGGTTTTTGCTGTATGATTCGGGAGCTGAAGACCATAATCATATTCTGATATTTGCTACTGAAGTTGGGTTTGATCATTTAAGGAGGTATAGAAACTGGGCAGCTTATTTTGAAGTTACTTACATAGGAGTGATGAGAGGAAGAGACGGAAACCGTAGAAGAGCCAGTCCATTATTTCTAATTTCGATTTGGAACATGCACGTAAGAACTCAAGTGTGTATGCCACGAACGAACAGCAGTCTCAAATAATGCTGAACAACACCCTCATATTTGGAAACTTATAGATCGTCTCATGAAAGAGGAAGTTTTGTCGCAAACAAAAGTGATTCAAATGGAAAGAGGAGATGAGAGTCCTACAAACACAAAATATAAGATCAAGAAGAGTTTAAAGCCGATAATCAGCCTCTATAATCCTGACGATAAAATCACCTTTCTTAGATCTATTGGTTATAATGTACATATTTTTTAAAGTATGCTAAAAGTGTTATATATGTGTTTTGTAAATAAATTTTTCTTAAACTATTTTCGATAAATTTGATTTACCTATTTTTCCTCTATTTAATATGTTCTTAACAGAGTTTAAGCAAAGGCTATCCATCTTATCAAACATAAAGAGAAAGCAATGACCAATTAAAAAACAGATAGAAAACCATTCAATAATAATATATCAATGACAATTGTCCGGCTGGCAATTTTCCGGTTGGCAATCGTCCATACTGGCAATTGTCCGACTGGCAATTGTCCGACTGGCAATTGTCCGGCTGGCAATTGTCCGTTCACGCGTCTACAATCATCATTGAACCACGGTTTGTCCTTCACTCGGTACCTTAGCACATAAGAAGGGATACACCGATCAATTATGTTGACTATATTCTCATTCAAAGGGACAACAGGATCTACACTACTATATAATTGTGACCAATTCAAGCACAAAAGATCATGCAAAATCCTACTCCAGTCTGCTTGGGATTTCATATAAATTTTACAAGAGTATGATATATCAGGGACAGGCTGCTCAGTATTCACTACTAATGAAATCAAGGCATGATCAGATGTCGCGACTGGAGAACCAACCTTACTAGTTATAACTCCAAGGGAGTCAGTGTATACGAGGTCCAACCAATTACCATAGCTGTGGGTAGCTTCATTTATGATTTGCTCACAGCCTGATTCAGAGGCAAAGTCTAAAGCTCTTAGGCCATGGCGATCAGTAGGAGGGATAGAACTTAACCACTCCCTATGGTGAGCATTAAAATCACCAACAAATAGAAAAGAAGCCTTTCTATCATCTTCTTGCATCTTAGCCATAATGGTAAGAAGGCAATCGAAGATAGAATCATCCATGTCTGGATTCCGGTAGATGGAACACAAATAAAAGTTGTTATGCCTGCCACAAAAGTTTTATTACTTGAATCTCATGACATCCACATTGATAGCAGGACTTATGAGAAGCAGGGTGCTCAGTCCTAATATACACAGCCATTCCCCTGGCCCTAGGGATGGCATCAAGTTTCAACATTATTGGCTTCTTAAAACCAGTTATAAGGATCTCAGATGAGTGCCTCATATTAGAAACCAGAGTTTCTGAGCTCAAAAGAATATCATACTGTCTGGACGCAACTGTAAGGTCTTGAATATTTGCATGAAGACCACGAATATTGCAATACAGAAGACGCCATTGACGAAATCTAGGACATACTGGTCCTGGATTTCGCTCAATGTCTCCAGCATAAGAATTAATAAAAATAAAAAAGAGACATCATACTTAGAAACTAGATTAACAAGAACTATAACAAAAAAAAATATGTACAGAATTATAAATAAAGTGATTGATGAAACCCATAGACTATATTAAAAAGTCGGAAAAACTGGTCAACCTAGAGGAGCCGATACACCATGCAAGGCTAAATACCCTCCAGGATATCCACTTCAACTAAAGGGAGGACAGTAAGGATGGTTTTGAGAAGAAAAAGAATCAGAAAAGGAAAAGACAACCTCTTGATAAACCACCAGGCATCTATGGCCCTTCTATCAAGACTGCCCAACACACCACTTCAAAAAAACAAGAGGAAGAAAAAAATAATAAGATAGAATAGTGTGCCCGAGTGAACCCTCAAGCAAGAGAACTCTAACCCAAGACAGTGGAAGACCATGGTTCAGAGGCTATGGCACTACCTAAGACTAGAGAACAATGGTTTAATTTTGGAGTGTCCTTCTCCTAGAAGAGCTGCTTACCATAGCTAAAGAGTCTTTTCTACCCTTACCAAGAGGAAAGTACACTGAAAAATTGCAGTACAGTAATTAACACCTTGGGTGAAAAAGTGTTTAGTATCTCATTGTTATGAGGTGTATGAGGAAAGGCGAAAATATGTAAAGAATAAGCCAGACTATTTTGTGTAAGTGTAGGCAAAGAAAAAATAAGCCGTAACCAGAGAGAGGGATCCAATGCATTACTGTTTGGACAGTCAAAGGATCCAATACCTCTCTAGTGAGAGAGAGAGAGAGAGAGAGAGAGAGAGAGAGAGAGAGAGAGAGAGAGAGAGAGAGAGAGAGAGAGAGAATCGAAAATTTATCACTAACACTTGTAACTTTGTGACTTTATTAGATGTAAATATCAACCGCAATTGTATTTATTATCAAATTCTACCTGTGGGAATTTGATTCCACTGAAAATTCATTCATGGTAAGTGCTTCTGGCTTACCAAGAACTCGAACCTTCCTCTGAGTTGAAAAAATACCATCACTGACTTACTAACTGAGTAATTATCATAACAGAATTTCCAGTCGATATAGATTTCCGAAGGTGGAATTTTATATCAAAAGTCATTGTGGTTGATATCTATATCTAATAATGTCTCGAGTGTTAGTGATACATTGTCGTCATAAAAGGTCTCGCATTACAAACTTACTTATCAGCTATCATGGTGGAGATAGGTTGATTTCAGTGTACCAACCTTGTGTCACACGATCGTACATAGTAACAACATTTCTTTTTGTGTATATTTTATGCTTGTATCTTCACTTTCCCCTCGCACTGACAAGGACCTGAAATAACATGTCTGTTTTTCTCACCGTTAACTGTTAACTGGTGTGGTGTCGGTTGAACAGGAAATTTCATGTTATGTCTTTTAGGCCTTTTTTGCATGGAGTTTATGTATATAAATGCGAGTGTTCTGTAATAAAGTTACTCAGTTGCTTTCTTCCTGCCTTTGAGTCACAACCTTTTCTCGGCACGTCACAGAAGCATTTATCATAAAGGAATTTTCGGTGGATATGTATTCTCAAAGGTAGAATTGAACATTAAATGACATTATGGTTGATGTAGATACACAGTATATGCGAGTTTATGTGCCATATTGTACATAAAACATTCATATTCTTGTGTAGTTTTCACTTTAATAATGTTGTGAGCATTTGGTTTCAACATAAGTGGTAAAATGTTTTAAAATCATATTAACAAGGCCTCTAATTTCATTTGAAGTCTGTTCTTTTCACTTTTCCTTTGGTTTTTATGTGCACTGTAGAATTGAACATAACTGTCCCTATAGTACATTTTTCAGTTCCTTAGTTATGTTATGAATATTATTACTACACCTGCTACTTAATTTTTAGGTTTAGCTCTCCCACTTAAACGAAAAAAAAAAAAAAGAAAAAAAAATTTGCATAGTCAACGTACATTCACTCGTCATGGTGATGAGAGCAGGGAGATATAACTAAACTTTACAGCACAACAGGGACTACTTTAGCTCACAGATAAATTTAGGCCCAAAATATATGTAAATGTTAAACGTTACGAGATACGACTTGTTGCATTAAATGAATAGGGAGTTATACGGCTGCTATGTAATTTAGAAAACACCCTTGTTGTTTTATATTTTAAATGTTTGTAGTTATGAAAATATTTGTTTAATCCTTTTATATTCTAAAGGTTATATCAACTATCACTTAATATTGTCCTGTATTTAAATTCCAAACTCAGCTCATTTTGAATAGAAACAGTTGGAGCAATAGAAAAAAAAAATACAAAAACAATTGTTACTGGTTGACTGATTCTAGGACCAATGTACTTACAGTATGTATGATTTTCTCTGACAATAATATGTAAGTGAAAGGTAGTTGTTGTGATGGGGATGTTATTCTTATATTAGTAGTAGTAGTAGTAGTAGTAGTAGTTGGTGTTGTTATTGCTGTTGTTGTTATTGTTGTTGTTGTTGTTGCAGCATATGGAAGAGGGTAGTAGTAGTAGTAGTAGTAGTAGTAGTTGTAGCAGGTTCCAGGTTCTGGTTTCCTCATTGCTTACTTCACATTAGTACTATGCATTTCTGTCGAAAAATAGTGTGCTTTTTCTTGTATACCTCCCATACTAACTGCTTGACCGAAAAGGTTTTTTGCCACCACTCTAAAGGACTTCCCCTAATTTTAGATACTTTTATGCATTGACAAATCTCGTTAAGATATATATATATATATATATATATATATATATATATATATATATATATATATATATATATATATATATATATATAAATATGTATATATATATACATATATTTATATATATATATATATATATATATATATATATATATATATATATATATATATATATATATATGTATATATACATATATATATATATATATATATATATATATATATATATATATGTATATATTTAAATATATATATATATATATATATATATATATATATATATATATATTATATATATATTTATATATATATATATATATGTATATATCTATCTATCTATATATATATATATATATATATATATATATATACATATATATATATATATATATATATATATATATATATATATATATATATATATATATATATATATATATATATATATATAGCCTATATATATATATATATATATATATATATATATATTTATATATATATATATATATATATATATATATATATATATATATATATATGTATGTGTGTGTATGTGTATAATATATATATATATATATATATATATATATATATATATATATATATATATATATATATATATACAGTGAACCCTCGCTACTTCGCGGTTCGACCATCGCGGATTCACCACTTCGCAGATTTTTTTCATAACCCATGTATATACATATATCGCGGATTTTCCAGAAATATGGAAAATACCGCGAAGTGACCGATGGTGCGAGATTGGAGAAAGTAAGGAAAATTGAATCGTGATTGATTTTCAATATAAATGAAACTTTGAGGAGCAACAAAGATATCATTTGTTAGAGAGATAGAGAGACGTAAGGAATGGGAGGTAGTGAAAAGTAGCCCACAGAGAGAGAGAGAGAGAGAGAGAGAGAGAGAGAGAGAGAGAGAGAGGGTTTAAATGTAATAAACAAAAAAAAATTGATAGGTTATAACACATTGGTGCTTATGTAATATCAACTGTATACTGTAGACGGTTTGAATAAGTTAAGAAATGGTATAAATGATACTTTGTTAGTGTATTCATACACACTCAAGAGCGGCAGCTAGATGACAGCTGATCTAATCACAGCCAAAAGTAAAAAAAAAAAGAAGTCAACAATACTCGTTTTTTAAAACAAACCCGAAATTTAAAAACAAAAGTACACGCTTTCTTAATGTGCAATTAACTATTTAAAGAGTGGCAATTTTCTAGAATAAAATGATATTTCCCAAAAAATAGTGGGTTGCTGATGAAATCGGATGCCGTATTTTTAGCTATGATTGAAATGGATGTAGACTCGGCCTAATTATTTCGTTTCGTATTTAATTGACACTAAGAAAACTAATTTTAGCTTCTTCATCTAAATGTAAGTATTGTATAACACGAGAGAGAGAGAGAGAGAGAGAGAGAGAGAGAGAGAGAGAGAGAGAGAGAGAGAGAGAGAGAGAGAGAGAGAATCAGCTGTTGTACTCAAATGGCGTGTTTTTGTTTCGTGAGAATTTCATCGCCACGACTTTAACAACAACATACTGTACTGAACTTTACAGTAATATACAGACTACCGTAATATGATAAAGTAAAATATTTGTAATCTATTTTATATGAAATGGGGCTATTTTTTTTTGTTTAAAATTTACATTTACGTATGTAAAACAACTCTCTCTCTCTCTCTCTCTCTCTCTCTCTCTCTCTCTCTCTCTCTCTCTCTCTCGTAGATTGTTTTCCTGCTTTGCTACGTATGTATGATTTTATATAGATACGGTAAATAATATTTGTAATAACATATTTTATTAAGGCTTTTACTGTAATATCATTATTTATCACTTTCATCATGCGCGTTAAATTCCTTAGTTTGTTTACTGAGCGTACTTTATAACGCCGTCGTCATAAAGAAAAACATTTCATTTGGAAGTCCTAAGAAAAATTAAGTAAAACATTAGTAATAACCAAATCAACATACTGTACTGAATAATCAATATAATCGATGCAGAAACTAACCTATACACAGATGTGTAAATGCGTTTGTTTCTTCATTATAATCAGAGATAAACGTAAACAAAACATCGGTTGCCATTTTTTATCGTGCTTTTTGGCGTGTTTAGGAAACGCATGATATAAAGTCGCCCTTAATATTTGTGCCTGTTTTAGTTTAGGGTACGTTAGTACATGCATTAAGTGTTCTGTACATTAAAGGGTAGTTTGTTAACAGTACTACGTACAAGGGAAAGTTTTAAAAGTCTGAATATACATGTTAAATAAATAGGTAAATATGCTGTCACTACTTCGCGAATTTTCACCTATCGCGGCCGGGTCTGGAACCTATCTACCGCGATAAACGAGGGTTCACTGTATATATATATATATATATATATATATATATATATATATATATATATATATATATATATATAAATATATATATATATATATATATATATATATATATATATATATATATATATATATATATATATATATATATATATATATTATAAAAATAGCAATTCAAAGGTGATACTAAAAATAAATCACTCGAAATTTAAATCTGAGCTAGACCCTAGACTTAAGACAAAATAATACTTCAAGAATAATAAGATCATTGGTTTCATTAGAAATTGATATATGAAAATACACAATTTTGTCAATTATGAAAAAAGATGACACTTTAACACTATAGGAAATAAACTATAATTACACTTGCACATAATTAACTGTTACTCTTATGACCTTTGGGCTCACACAAGGTTATCGAACGGTTAAAGAGAAAATAAATGCACTAAACTGTTTAACCAAATCACACAATGCTGGTCACTAAAAAAAAGAAAAAAAAAATTACAAAATAAACTGTGCTTGCAAATACACTTCACTTCTTTCATATTAAACACACAATACGGCCAATGTTTGAGAGCATATGCAATGTTAGAGAGAAATCAGTTAGTGGCTGGATAGTTGCTGGTGAGAGGATTGTCAGACGTTTGCTCTTTCGGAATGTCTGGCTGGATCTCTATCTCATATGCATTGGGAGGCTCTTATATGCCATCCTTATTCATTCTGGAATCTTCCAGCTAATCCTTCTTGAAGCGTGTGTACTAGAACCAGATGGGTTCTCGCGGTGCCAGTGTTGCTAACTTGACAGTTTGAAGTAACGTCGTCGTTGGAAGTATGGTTATATCATTGTCTGATGATGGCAACCCTCTCAGATAACTCCGGCCACCTCCTCTTGTAGCATTAAAAAAAAAATATAGTAGTAAGTTTAGTCTACAACCTTCATGCCTCTTCCTACCACGTGGAAACATGATGTAATCTCTCATGTTTTATACCCTCTATGTATCATACATACCTTACAACAAGTTACATAATACTTCGTAATAAAACTACGTGAAATAAGAAACTAATTCTTTAAAACAACGTAAATTTACATATACAGAACTGAATGAGAATACAACTAAATGAATGACAAAAGTCTTATGTAATTTACATGCATTTACCTAATCCTACCTGAGCGGAAGTCACTTTATGAGCTGGCTATATATATATATATATATATATATATATATATATATATATATATATATATCTTAATTACATAGATGAGATATATAAATAAAATAATCTATACTTATGTTAGACCAGCTTCGTAACATAGCTCCTCAAAACAGAATATTTATTCTAGGCCTGAATCCACTGATTCAGCCTAAGATCAATAATCTGCAACCACGTCCTCTTTGCCAATATATGTTTTACATTAATACAATAATGTTGCAAACATATCGACCAATTAGTTAGACTTTGATTATCAATCTTCCTTTTATTAACAAAAGTTAAAAGATTGTGATCTGAGTAAACCGTAATTTCTTCATTCCTTATTGATATGATTAACGCTAGTAGTTCCTTTTCAACTGTCGAGTAGGCTTGCTGATGCTTCCTCGGCTTCGATGACACGAAACAAATGGAGTAAAAAATTCCTGCCTTCCCTTCTTGCAATAGGACAGCCCTAATCCTGCTGTCCGACGCATCCACTTAGTTAAGGAATTTCTTGTTTAAATCCGGTGCTTGCAGTATTGGTTTTGTTTGTTAATATAGCCTTTATCTTGCTGAAGAATTCCTGACACTTCCAGGTCCATAGAAATTTTTCTTGTTCAAAGGAGTTAACTTCTTTTCTAATTTCCTAATGATGGACGAATTATTCACTTTGTTTACAGACCCTACATTATAATTATCGTTGTCTCTTGTGGATGAAATGGTTTGTGTCATACATACCTGTGAAGCATCGGTCTCATTTTCGCATAAGTATGGTTTCAATAAGTTAACGTGTAAATTCCTTCGGCTTTTCTTTTTTCCTGGTGTTTTGATAACGTAGGTCAGGTCACTGATCTTCTCCAAAGTCCAGAATAGTCCTTGGAACTTATTGGTGAGAAGGAACCTCATTATCTGTAAGGAAACTAACACCCGTTGTCCTACTGCAAACTGTATGTTCTTACTTTTCATATCAAATCTTTTCTTCTTTTTTCCTTGTTGGGTTTTCAGGTTTTCTAGGGAAAACTTTCTTTTTTCGCCGATCTTTTTCCCCAAGTTCTTGACATATTCTCCATCCGTTTCCTCTCGATGTTTCCAGAGAGAGAAGCCCGAGAGAGGCGTGATGCAGGGAGAAAGGCCAGTTTCAGCAGTGCCACCTGTGGAGAGGGCAAGCTACTGAAGATTTATGTCATGCAGTTGGAGCCCCTGTACATATCCTCGGGTTGTAGCTTGGACCGGAGAGAGCTGAAGTGAAAGCTCTTCAGAACGGTTCTAGGTTGAGCTGAAAGTCGGCTGGAGCAGTCTCTAGACACTATAAATGCCTGGCCACTTGGCAGGAAGTCCTTCGCCTGATAAGAGTTTTTGATGAGGCATGCCGTCAGCGAAGCCAGATGGGTAGGGCAATCATGGCACAGCTCTTATGCCGACAGGGTTGCTATGGCTGCCTCTAACCATTCACCTGTACCTGACCGAGTGTATCCCAACACTCCTCCTCAACCTGACCCCAGGCCTGCAACTGTGGACGTGTGCCTGCCACCATCTCGCACTCTGGATAATTCTCCTAAGTTCCAGAGGAGGTACTGTACATGGCGCAAGAAACCAGGGCACCTGGTGGACGAGTGTCATAGACTCCTTAACCTGTGGCCACGCTGTGGTTCGGCTAGCCATCATATCGCGCAGTGTGGGCAACAGGAGCCCCGATGCACAGAACACCTGTCCAGAAGACAGCTAATGCCCGTATCCCTGGAAAGGAGACAACCTCCATCTGGACGCCATCTAGGTGGAGGATAGTACTAGTGAACGTCACTTCAACCCTATTGTCCTACTCTGGTTCGACCAGTAGCAGAGAGAGCCAAAGTGGGAGCTAGTCTAGTGCTTCTTCCTGGACTGTTGAGAAGAAGAAGAAGAAGAGGAGCAAGACGTCAAAGACCAGGAAGTCATCAAGAACTAAGGAGTATCATAGGGCGTTAAACATCCCTTAACCTGAAAAGGTCATTGCGCATCCAATGACTCTTACATATTTGGCTAGTAATAATCGGTCCTCGACGCTGCACAGAGCTTCTCCAACCTACTCCTCCAGAGAGGAAGCAGGAACTCAGGCATTATTGAAAACCCTTCAAAGGGTTAACCTGGCGCAGCGACCATGCCTGAGTTTCCATCGGGAGCGTTGGATGCTCTCATTGACTCCGGTGCTGAGGTCATCCTCCTGTCATTGAGTGTAGTGCAAATTTACCAGTTGCAGATGGTACCCGACACCATTTATCTGAAGGGTTTAGGCCAAACAGGACCTGAGACCTAAAGTTAGTGTACTGTTGACCCACATACTGCATGGAATGACATTCAACCTGAGTGTGTTCCATGTAGTCCCTTCAGGGACTATGGCTGAGCACATAGTGCTTGGTTACCAGTTCTTCAGAGCAAATAGGGTGATAGTTGACAGATCCCCAAATTATCTGAGCCTTGGCAGTACTCACCAAAACCCTCTTTGGGAGTATTATGTCCCAATACATGGAGCCTGTTGTCAGCAAGTACTAATGAACTTAAAGTCCGCACAGCCGATTCAATAAGGATTGCCAGTATTGAGCCCATATTTGTTCCTCATACTGTCAACTTTCTTAAGTGGCCTGGCACCTCTTTTAGGAATCCTGCTTGTCCGTCCAATTGTTGAATGGAGATGTATTATGATGGCGACATCATAACCTCCATTCTATCAAGAAAAGCTACAGCAATCCCTGGCATCCTAAAAGTGGATGATTGAAAAGCCTTAGTTTTAAGCAAGGGTTCATCTGAAGGAGCTGCCAAGATCAAGAAGGGTGATCTTTTGGGGAAGGTGTACACCATCGCAATGGTGGATGCTTCTCTAGCCTGCATGATAGCACAGGATTTTGACCTGACACCTGAACCGAATGTATTGGAAGAGGTAAACAATCAGTCCATCTCCGATGAACTGGACTCATCTAAAAAAGACCAGGTCTGTCAAATGCTTCGACGTTATCTTCCGGTCATCGGTACTGGTGACGATGATATGGGAGAGTGCTCAAACATATCAATACGCATCCCCCTGAATGACGCGACACCCATTTATTAGAAGGTTCGACGGTTTGCAAAACCTATTGCTGATGCCAATGAGGAACAGTGCAAGGAGTTGAATGAACTAGGTATTATACAACCCAGCATCTCTCCAAGATCTTCACCCATTGTTCCAGACCGAAAAAAGGGCAACAGTATATGGTTGAGTGTGAACTACCATAAACTGAATAAGATGGCTGTCTCTGGAAAGCTCCTAAAGGCAAACATGGCAGACTCTTTATTTGGGTTAGAAGGAGTAAAAAAAATTACAACAATTGACCTGATTCGTGGATACTACCAGTTACTGTTGGCAAAGGGCAGTAAAGAGTACATGGCTTTCTCTGCCACTTTTGGACACCGGCAGTTTAGACGCCTATCGTTTGGACTGAAGGATGCACGTGCAGTGTTCCAGAGACAAAGGCAGAGTATTCTCCAAGAATTCCCGAAAGCCAAGTGGGTTGTCTACATTGATGAAATCTTGATCCTTGGATCTTCTTATGAGGTACACCTGAAACTGTAGAACCAGTTTTGCCTACTCTCCAGAAGCACGGACTCAAGATAAAAGTCAGGAAGTGTTCTTAGGTTCAAGAAGAGCTTAAATACCTTGGTCATCTGGTTGAACATTCTGGTATGCATAAGCTACCAGAATGCATCCAGAAAGTGCAGGACTTCCCTAAACCTACCACTGTGCATGAGCTGAGGGGATTCTTGGGACTGGTAAACCTCCATTGGAAGTTTATCCCCATGTGCACACCGATAGCCATCCCGTTACCTGCAAAAACAGGAGGACGAAAATCCAAAGGGACCAGAAAACTGGAATGTACTGCAGTAATTGACTATGCCTTTGTACTCTTGAATGAACTGATCAAAGAGGACATTATGTTGTCATATCCTGACTACTTGGCTGATACTAAACCCTTGGGGTTGTTTTTTGATGCTTCGGGTGATGGTGCTGGTGCTTGTCTGTGCCAGGCGTCCTTGGAGCATAAAGGGGAGCATCAGGTGATAGTGTACGAATCCATGACCTTCCTTGACTGCGCGACCTGATACTTTACCATTAAGCATGAGTTGGCTGCTCTGCGATGGGGAGTGAAAACCTTCAGGGCCTTCCTCTATTGCCAGTTCTTCGTAATTCCTTCTAATCTCCTTCCTATGATGTATCTTCATGACATGAAGATGGTAGACAGTTGTCTAGCACGGACACTGGAGGACCTGTCCGAATTTACCTTTATGGTTAACTACTGTCCAGGTGATCGGAATGTCGCAGCAGACTGGTTATCCCGATGGCCAGTATTAACTGACTCTGCTTGCTACTGAACCCGCCACTCTCAAGTTGCCTACTGGACTGGCCTTCAATGAGATCCTCTCATAGAATCCTTGGAGCTAGACGTGAAATGGTGGAAGGGAGGTTAGGTGTCGCACCCGACTCTCCGCTGAGGGGAGCTAAGTTCCAGCATGCCTTACTTTAGCAGTTTCTAAAGGATGCCGGTTGACTATGCTTCAAACTCGACAAGACTAGCAGGAACAGGATCAAGGCAAAGTGTTTTCCAGGTACAGTCCCAGCTATGGAACTGCTATTGGCAGCACCTAAGCTATTGAACATGGAAATCTTGGTCCATTGGGGTACCACTTGTCCTGTAGTCTTTCGTGATCCATCCGTGACTAAGCCTCAATGTGTGCATATTCAGTGTCTGCCTGGAGTTCATTTTAAAACTCTGATCGAACTCCGTTATTACATCCCTCCAATTGACGTGATCCTGGGGCATAACATGGAGGTCAAAACTCGAGTGCCTGACACTGAGGACTTAGTTGCTGATGATCAGGGAGCACCAGAGGATTGTCCTGTAATCCAGTATGTAACTGAAATGGCAACTTATCAGTCCACTTATACATATGTGTCTCAACACTCAGCAGTAGGTTTAATAGATGATACAGGAAACCCTATTTTGTGCGTTTGCTGACACAGGCGCCGAGGATTGACATGTAAATGGGTCTGTACTGAGCCAACTTGGCATAGAGTATCAGGTACTGTCATGAAAACCATTAAAGGGGTTGTCTGGTTCCTGCACCAGCATTCTAGGCTATGTCCAGGTGAAGTATCCTTCCTGGTAGAAACTACCGCTGTTGAACTATGCGGTGGTAGCTGCCAAAGACATTAACTTTTGTTTTGTTTTTGGTAGGAATCTACTGGACGCAGCTTACCTGACACTGGATTCACTCAAAGAGCAGTTGGTGTATGACCACACTACTGTTCTTCAATTATCTCTCAAGGAACTCTCAGTTACCCCACTGCATACAGAGACCACTGTTATGAAAGTGGCTGACTCTAATCCTGATCAACGAGTGTTCTCCCGGAATGCTCTTCTCTCCTATGCATTCGGATTCCACACTCCTATCTGTCCTATAGGAGATGTTGGTCTGACCTGGAAGGACACCAGTGTTTGCTAGCAAGCCAGGGCCCAGAAAGCTCGGTAGTCCTGTTGTCACCGTCGCTGTCCTGATTGACCCAGTTGCCGAGACACACCTCCAGAATACTCACTTGGGGATTGGGAAAATGACTGCAATGTTCCATCGACTTGCCTGGGACAAATATTTGATTAGTGTAATCAGATATATGTGCCGGACATGTTAGGAATGTCAGACTTGTAAAGTTTCAAGGAAGCTGGTTGCCCAACCAACATTGAAAATCGTGACCTCTTCTTTTGAATTCCTTGCTATGGACCTTGTGAATCTTCCAACAACCAGTACTGGTTTTATTGAGTATCTGATGGTAGTCGACCATTATTCCAAATGGGTAACGGCAGTACCCATAAGGAATAAGAAGAGCAGTATGATATGTTAGTCGTGTTCCAGCCCGAATACTGACTGATAATGGCCCTAAGTTTATTTCCCAGGAATTTACTGAGTTGTTGGAGCAGTAGAAGGTTGTACAGACTCCTGAATTCAAGAAGTATATGTAGAGTGAACTTGAAATTAATTTATATCTTTACTGATAGCTTGATTTATAATATCTTCCCTGCAGGCATTGTTTCAGGTCAGGGCATATTTCGAATCCTAGCCCAGCCATAACCACTTATTATGAATAAATTTCCAGTGGATATACATTCCCAAGGGTAGAATTTGATATTAAGAGCCACTATAGTTAGTGATATTTATTCATCATAAATACCCACGTGTTGCAAACTCAACAATCAGCTATTATGATGGAGATGGAATTATTTCAAATCTAAGAAAAGGTTCCTGAATTCGACAGGTAGGCCTATATGTACAATGGACTTGAAATGAAATTATATCTCCCTAGTTTGCTCGATTGGTAAAGTCGAACCTGAAGCCAATGTTTCGACTAAGGGCAGAGGTTCAGGAATCATTGCCAAGCCAGAAGCAATTATCATAAATGAATTGCCAGTCGATTTGCATTCCCAAAGGCAGAGTTCGGTGTTGAATGCTAAGATTTTTTATATTCACGTTGATTAAAATCACGAATGGTAATGATACATATTCATATATATATATATATATATATATATATATATATATATATATATATATATATATCTATGTGTATATATATATATATATATATAAAATATATGCATATATAT
Source organism: Palaemon carinicauda (assembly GCF_036898095.1). Lineage (NCBI taxonomy): Eukaryota > Metazoa > Arthropoda > Malacostraca > Decapoda > Palaemonidae > Palaemon > Palaemon carinicauda. The sequence continues at coordinate 2,182,800 of NC_090728.1, forward strand.
AAATATATATATAATTATATATATATATATATATATGTATATTTATACTGTATATATATATATATATATATATATATATATATATATATATATATATAGAAGATATATACATATATATAAATGTATATAAATATAATATATATATATATGTATATATATACATATATATATATATGCATATATGTATATATATATATATATATATATACATATATATATATATATATATATACATACATATATGTATATATATATACATATATATGCATATATATGCATCTATATGTATACATATATATATATATATATATCTATATATATATATATGTATATATATGTATATACATATATATATAAATATATATATACATATATATATATATATATATATATATATATATATATATATATATGTATATATATATATATATATATATATATATACATATATATATTTATATATAGATATATGATATATATATATATATATATATTTATATATATATACATATATATTTATATATGCATATACATATATATATATATGTATACATATATATATATATATATATATATATATATATATATATATATATGTATGTATACATATATATATGCATATATAAATTCATATATATATATATATATATATACATATATATATATATATATATATATTTATATATATTATATATATATTTTATATATATATATGTACACACACACACATATATATATATATATATATATGTATATATATATATATATATATACATATCATTAGGAAGTTGGTCTAGTGTAGAGGAAATAATTATTCATGTATTTTTTCTATGTATTTCATTTGCTTTTTTAAGAGGTGAATAGCCAGCTTTTATGGTGATTTCCTCTCATGTAGGTATAAGTATTATATGCAAATTACATAAGACTTTCTTCATTCATTTCAATGAATTTTTCATATAAGTCATTATATGTAAATTTACGATTTATTTAGGAATTAACTTTTTATTCAACATACTTTGTTATGAAGTCTTACGTGATCTGTTTAGTAGTGCTATATGACCATACGAAGTATGAACGGGGGCTTATGTAATCATTTATTTTGTTTTCATGTGATATTGTATCATGTTTGTGAAAATATTCACCTCTCTTATATTTTCTACATGTTTTGGCAGGTTCTCAAAAACCCCAGCGTTAGATTTTATCTTTTGTTCATTGTATGAGGACGAAGGTGGGCGGAGCTAGCTGAGAGAGAGTTGTCTCGCTGGTCGATGCTTTGAGGTGACTAGTGGCACTCAGGTAACCCTTCGAGATTTTTGGAAAAAATCATTTCAATATCTACCACTGCATCACCATCGTCAATAAAGCCTGAGACAAAGTGTCATATAGTAACGTGAACTCTGCATTGAGTAAATTATGGCCCGATTGCGTTACTGAGTGTGAGTTTGAAGGGTTTGAGAATGTTGCTAGTACCAGGACAGCTGCTGATGTCGAGAAGCAATCTCAAGAGGATAGGCAACTCATTGATGACATCGTTAATATAGGCAAAACTCTCAGTTTGGAGATGGACAGCAATGATCTCGAAGAGCTACTGGATGAACATCGTGCTGAGCTAACCACTGAAGAACTCCTGCACCTTCAAGAGGAGCAGAAGAAGACGTTGGAGGAGGAGATGTCTTCTGATGAGGGATGAGGAAAGGAAGGATGCCCCAACTGCGGTTATCAAAGATATGTGTGCCAAATGGGACGAACTCCAGACCTTGTGGACCTGTATCACCCAGATAAAGCTAGAAACAGCTGAGTTGTATATGCTTTTAATGACCTTGTCATTAGCCACTTCCGTAAAGTTCTTAAGAGAAGGCAAAAACTAGTTACACTAGATAAGTTCTTTACAAAATGGAAACAACACCCTGTGGTAGAGTCTTCCCTACCAAAAATATTTGCTAGAGAGACCAATACCCACAGCCAAGTTACCCGATGTTTTTATGGAAGGGGATTCTCCTTTCACAGAATAACCTTCCTCCTCCTTCTCTCCAACAACCACGTTCATTATGATATCTATAGATCACCAGCAAGGTAGAAATATTTATGCATTGGAAGTACTATAGTTATCTTTTTCGTTACAATTGGCAAAGATAAAAAAAAATTATGAGTTTTTTTTCACTCGATCTTTGATAGGATATTTTTTATTGGAATTTCTGCACATTTTTTCTAAAGATTTCGTTAACTCGTACCTTAGCTTAGGCTACCCTTTGATGCGTTGATTTTTTTTATGTGTTATAATTAGTAAGAAATAAAAAATGTTTTTGATGTTTTTTTTTTCTACACGATCTTTGATAAGACATATTATTAGAATAAAACAATCTAGCTATTTCTACACTTTTATTTTACACAAAAATCTGAGTAAATGAGGCTTGGGTACGAGTTGCTACAGATACTGCAATACATTCCTTAGCCTAGCATACTCTATTAATAGTGTTTATGAGAAATTCTGTACACTTTATATATAACCTGCTCTCTTGATATACAGTTTATGGTTGTATAAATAATGTAAAAATTCTTAAAAAATCGTTTTCTAGTCTTGGAACGGATTAAAAACTATTTGTATTATTTGTAATGAGAAAAATTGTTTCAGAATTCGAACAAATCGTTTTTCGAACAGCCTTCTGAAACAGATTGTGGTCGAAAACCGAGGCTGGACTATATATATATATTATATATATATATGTATATATATTTATATATATATATATATATATATATCTCCATATATAATATATATATATATATATTTATGTATGGGTATATATATATGTTTATATATATTTATATATATATATATATATATATAGTATATATATATATATATATATATTCCAATAAGGTTCAAATGCCAAGAAAGGGTGGTTGTGAGATTAAAAACTATAGGATGAGACAAATAAATTGTTAATGGAATGTGAACCTTTTCAAATGAAAAAAAAAAAAAAACATTAGGACAGGTGTGTATGCCTTTAATCAACGACAGAGGTAAGGACAATAAAATTTATCAAAGATAAACCTGGGTCAAAGAGTTCGGCTCTTGGCTGGAATAGTTTCGCATCTCGAAGAGGGGAGGAATCTAATTTATTTATTAGCCGGTGGTCCTAGTATACGATCGGGTAATCCATGGAGTAGGGGTTCACCTGAATACGTGTTTCCCAGGGCTGTCAAATAGCACATGCTCAGGGCAAATCACCCGGCCATGTAGGAAAAAAGTTTGTCAAAAATAATATTTTTACAAGATAATGGACTACACTCTAAGGATCATTAAATTCCCTCGGGAGTAGAGTAGTTAGAAGTCAAATAAGAGAGCGATCTATTTGATCGTTTGGGGTTGGATTAATCTGACAATTAGCAATACAATCATTCATATCAAAGTTACATTTGCCTAGAAAGAGAGAGAGGGAATGAAAATTTATTAATTTTGATACTCTTTCGGACTAAAGGCTATAGACATGCACTTGTTGTGGAGGATTTATTTTTTTGTTTTATTTTATTTTGGTTTTGCCAAATCCTGAGAGAGAGAGAGAGAGAGAGAGAGAGAGAGAGAGAGAGAGAGAGAGAGAGAGAGAGATGAGAGAGAGAGAGAGAGAGAGAGATATTGTGTTAGCGAGCGAAAGTAGTTAGGTTAACGATCGTTTTTGGTGAGAAAGACTGTTGGTACAAATGAGATTGTTTGTTTACATTTTTAGTAAGGTTACGACAGTGGTGAATGTTTCGGAGCGAATGCTTTTTTTGATTGACTGCGTCCTGAGTCAGTTGTGTGAACGCTGGAATTATTATTTTTCTTTACCAGCGAGGAAGTGATTTTTGATTTTCTGAGTAAGTACAGTTTTGTTTATCTTTGCTTGTCGTGATTGTGAATGATAGGAACAATTTATTATTTATCTTTGATTATAGTACGATAGTTCAGTTAGCTAGAAGTGTTCGTAAATGTTTTTCTTTCTTTATTTTTGGCAGGCCGTGATTCCTCCTTGGAGAGACCGAATTTTGAAAGTGGATTTATTGTGGATGACCTGGCCTGTATTAAGATTTTGTTTGTACTGCTCATTTGAACTGCTCAACTGTTGACGACCTGGCCTGTGTATTTGGATTGATGATGATGATGATGATGACGATGATGATGATGATGATGACTACTGGCACCTGTGACTCAAGGAGTTGAGGCCGTTATGGCATATTAAGAGAGACTCCTGTTTACCATATAGTGGTAGTTTGCGTGAAAAGACAGTTCGGCTTGTGTGTGGCGACAGTGCTTGTGTCGCAATATATATATAAACATATTTTGAGTTGGTGTGCGGTTTAGATTTAAGTTTGTTAGGGTTTTTTGCGTTTATTTGGATGGGGTTTATGGTATATATAGTGTAAAGTTTTTGATGCTGGTGATTCTAGTTTTAAGTGTTTATTTTGATTGCTTATAGTTTGATTTATTTTAGTTTAAGAAATATAGTTTTAAGGATATGTTTTGTTTAAATTTTCCTTCTGTCCAAGAGTCCAGTTGATAAAGTAAGGGGAAAGTTTGTGTTGTGGGATCATTGTCAGTAGGTGTGATTCAGGGTTGTGGGGGTTGTCCTTGCAACATCCCGCCACATTATTTTGGCGCCCGAACAGGGACTGCTGAGGCGGGACTGATAGCTGGACTCTTTGACGAAGGACTTTTAGGATACGAATTTAGAATTAAGGTTGAAGAAAAAATGGAAGGTAAATACAAGGCTTTGGAGGAGGAATTGCGGCTGAGGTAAGGAGCGTGAGGAGAAATTGTTGGAAGAGAATAAGTGGCTAAGGTGTGAGAATGAGGAGATGCATAGGAAACTGAGGGAAATTCAGGGAACTGTAGAGAGAGTGGAAGAGGGTGTTGAGATGAGGATGCGAGAGAATGAAGAACGAATGGAGAAACGAATGGAAGATATGATGGGGCAAGTCATGGGGATGATGAAAACTATAATGGGTGAAGGTGCAGTCGGAGGAGTGTCCTCAGCTTCGGGTAATGGGTTGGTAGTGGAAGAGAAGGTTAAGGTAGGTGATAATGGGAAAGGAAGTGATAGTGATAGTAGTAATAGTGATGGTGATATTGAAGATAAGGGAATTAGGCATAGTAAGGATGAACAGAAAGGTGAGAGGAAAGATGAAAGGAAAGGTAAAAGTGATGTGAAGAAAGAGAAGAAAAAGTATCAGGTTGATAGCAAGGACGATCGTGAATGGGTGAAAGTGGTAAGTAAGAAAAATGGTAAGAAGGGAATGGTTAAGGATAGGAATTTAAGTGTGGAAGTGGATTCATTATATTCGAATGAGGAAGAAGGTAACAAGGGAGTAGACAGTGATGATAGCAGTGAGAATGAACGTGATGTGTGTAAGACTGTGTTTATGAGAGAGGTACCTCGGTGTGAAAGGTTCAATGAGCATAGCAGTAGGGATGTATATGATTTTTTCAAGGAGTATGAGAGGTATTGTCAGGATAAGTATGGTGATAGTAAAAGAGTTTGGGCTAGGGAGTTAGGAGAATATTTGACTGGGTATTTGTTGACGATGTATGGAGTGATAATGAGTGTAGGGGACGTTGATTATGAAAGTGTGAAAAAGAGAATAATTGAGCAGGTAAAACGTATGAAAGGGAGTGTTAAGTATAAGCGTAAGAATGATTTTGATGAAGCACGGATGAATGCAGGAGAAGCGATATCAATGTACGTATGTAGGTTGGAAACTTTAGCTAGGAAGAAGTATGGGGATGAAGGTATAAATGAGAATAAGGAGTTAATGAGGAAGTTTTTGGCTACTGTACCCGAGAATGTTGCTGAGTTTGTTAATTTGAAACGGAAGGAGAAAATGAGGTGGACGAAAGAAAGATTGACATGGGATGATATTTTAGAGATAGTTGAGGATTACGAGTTGGATAGGTGTATGAAAGAAAGTAAATCTGTGAGTGTAAGAACTGGAATGGAGGAAAGTGTGCCAGAATTTGTTAGTTTTAGAGATGCTGTTATGAGAGGACCAATGAGGGTAGCTGATAGTGTAGTAGATAGGAGTGTTAGGGCGAGTAATGTGGGAATACCTGTAAGGACAAATGAAGGGTTTAGGCAAGGGAATCAGGTTTGGAGGGATATGAGTGCTAGTGCGCCGCAAGGTAGGTCAGGTAGTTGTATCCGTGAAGAGAAGTGTTATAGATGTGGGAAAGTAGGACATAAGAAGAATGAATGTAGATGGGCTCTAGGTGCTTGTTTTGGATGTGGTGAGGTAGGGCATAGAATTAGTGAGTGCAAGAAAGAGAAAGGGATAAAATGTTATCGGTGTGGTATGACTGGACACATAGCGAGTGGATGTCGGAGTAATCGTACAAATGTGATTTGCGGTAATTGTGGTAAGGATGGTCATTATGCTAGAATGTGCAAGGAGCCGCGGGGTAAGTGTACTGCATGTGGTGTAGATGGGCATGTAGCTAGGGTATGTAGGAAGAAGGGAGTAAATCAGCCAGGATGTTCGGGAAACTAGAGTGTAAGAGGGTTCAGCTGGGTGAGTCCTCCTGTGTGTGTGGAAGGAATAGGATTAATGTTTGTGAGAATGGGATGAATAATTGCTTGGAAATGAGCAAGTATGAATCTAGTATGCATGAGAAGTTAGGGTTGGAAAATAAACAATTAGTGTTAGTTGAATATAGGAAAAAGAGGCGTTTGAAAGTTTTAAGTGATGAGAAAGTGCAAGGGAAATTTATAGGTATAGGTAAGAATACGAATAAGTATGACAAGGGTGTAAATGTGCAAGTGAGTGTGGAGGATAAATGTATTAATACAGATGAAACGTGGCTGAGTATGAATGATACCTATAGTGTGTGTGGCTTTTCCTTAGGTGATGTAAAAGAAAGGATGACGAATGCGAGAGTGAGAGATAGGAGAATGATTAGTAGTATGAATGAATCTTTTGCTAAAGTTGAGAATGTTTTTAATGAAATGGATGAACTGTTTACAGAAATGAGTGTAATTATAGGGCCAGATGAGAACGAGGTAGATATGATTGTACATGATATATTAGATGATAGGGATTTAGATAGGAATAGTGTTAATGTAGCGAATGATTGTGATAAGTAAGAAGTGAATGAGAGAGTATATGGAGGCCCAGTTACTCGGAGTAGAGGTCCCGTTCCCGACTGCGACTGGGTTATGAAAAAAATAATGTAAGTGTTGTGTGAGAAGGATTTGGCAAAGTAAGGGGGGAGGAATGTGGAGGATTTATTTTTTGTTTTATTTTATTTTTGGTTTTGCCAAATCCTGAGAGAGAGAGAGAGAGAGAGAGAGAGAGAGAGAGAGAGAGAGAGAGAGAGAGAGAGAGATATTGTTAGCGAGCGAAAGTAGTTAGGTTAACGATCGTTTGTGGTGAGAAAGACTGTTGGTACAAATGAGATTGTTTGTTTACATTTTTAGTAAGTTTACGACAGTGGTGAATGTTTCGGAGCGAATGCTTTTTTTGATTGACTGCGTCCTGAGTCAGTTGTGTGAACGCTGGAATTATTATTTTTCTTTACCAGCGAGGAAGTGATTTTTGATTTTCTGAGTAAGTACAGTTTTGTTTATCTTTGCATGTCGTGATTGTGAATGATAGGAACAATTTATTATTTATCTTTGATTATAGTGCGATAGTTCAGTTAGCTAGAAGTGTTCGTAAGTGTTTTTCTTTCTTTATTTTTGGCAGGCCGTGATTCCTCCTTTGGAGAGACCGAATTTTGAAAGTGGATTTATTGTGGATGACCTGGCCTGTATTAAGATTTTGTTTGTACTGCTCATTTGACTGCTCAACTGTTGACGACCTGGCCTGTATATTTGGATTGATGATGATGATGATGACGATGATGATGATGATGATGATACTGGCACCTGTGACTCAAGGAGTTGAGGCCGTTATGGCATATTAAGAGAGACTCCTGTTTACCATATAGTGGTAGTTTGCCGTGAAAAGACAGTTCGGCTTGTGTGTGGCGACAGTGCTTGTGTCGCAATATATATATAAACATATTTTGAGTTGGTGTGCGGTTTAGATTTAAGTTTGTTAGGGTTTTTGCGTTTATTTGGATGGGGTTTATGGTATATATAGTGTAAAGTTTTTGATGCTGGTGATTCTAGTTTTAAGTGTTTATTTTGATTGCTTATAGTTTGATTTATTTTAGTTTAAGAAATATAGTTTTAAGGATATGTTTTGTTTAAATTTTCCTTCTGTCCAAGAGTCCAGTTGATAAAGTAAGGGGAAAGTTTGTGTTGTGGGACCATTGTCAGTAGGTGTGATTCAGGGTGTGGGGGTTGTCCTTGCAACATCCCGCCACATTGTGTCTATACTAAATAATTTAACGTATATAATAGTTATAATGAGTAAGAATATGATTTTTTAGTAATACACTTATCATAAGGTTAGTAAGTACATATGAATAGAATAATGGTTGTGCATTCAAGGTTAATCACTTCAATATCTATCATAATAAAACGCATATTTTCACATCCTATTTAGTTTTGTTTTGGATCTGTGCAGGAATTCAAATAATAATAATAATAATAATAATAATAATAATAATAATAATAATAATAATAATAATAATAATAATAATAATGATAATAATAATAATAATAAAAATAATAATAATAATAATAATAATAATAATGACGATGATGATATCAATAATAATAATAATAATAATAATAATAATAATAATAATAATAATAATAATAACATATAATACTTCAATATTTATCATATGAGAATGTAAATTTTCATATTATATCTAGTTTAGTTCTGAATTTCTCTATGAATAATAATAAAATAATAATAATAATAACAATAATAATAATAATAATAGTAATAATAATAATAATAATAATAATAATAATAATAATAATAATAATAATGGAAGTAATACGCCCTAATGTATGTTTTATTGTATTCAATATTTTCAGTTATACTGAAAAATGTTATTCGCAATAAAGATAAACAAATTTAATTAGTCATTGATTTTCCGAACCTTCGTTGGAAGAAATGGGTTATATGTTCGAATGATTTATCTACTTGCTTTAATGATAACAATGCTAATCCAATAGAGCAGTCAAACATAAGATATAAGGTCAACGAATTTTCTTTAACTTTTTTTTTATTTCTTAGTGACCTCACTACTTTCTTAACAATAAAGAATTGAATAAATACGGTTTCCTTTCTTAGAAAAGAGAACGTAATCAATTTCCAATTAACTATAGTCATATCTAATTAGGATTCATCTATATAACATTAGCTGCTGAAAAATCTACTTTATCCATCAATTAAAAACAATTGAACTGATAAAATGATTGAGGCTATTAAGGATTAAATCATTGGAAATAAAAATATCAAACTCAATGATACTACTACTACTACTACTACTACTACTACTACTACTTTTTGTAAGAATGATAATAATAATAATAATAATAATAATAATAATAATAATAATAATAATAATAATAATAATAATAATAATAATGACGATGAAGCATTTTTGTACTCAGAGTGAAAAAGATTATTTAATAATATAACCATCATGAAATACTGAATTAGAGTACAAATCTAGTTTATTTCTAAGTCAACATTACATACTTAATGGGTCATAGATAGAAGAATCAGGTATATCCAAAATGCAATCCAAGTTTGTTTAGAAATCGAGCATTTGTTTATCTCTCTCTCTCTCTCTCTCTCTCTCTCTCTCTCTCTCTCTCTCTCTCTCTCTCTCTCTCTCTCTCTCTCTCTCTCTCTCTCATACACACAAACGTTCACATAAGATAAAAGGCCATTTAGATTTTTAGGGTATCAGGTAGCTGTCGGTAATGTCTGAGATAATAAAACGAAGAATAGTACTTCACGACTTGGCTCAAGTAGAGACACAGACAATATTTTACTAAGGAAATTGTACTTTATTTCCAGAGTAAAGTCCCAGTATACATTGATAAGTTTATCTTACATATATCAATGAAGTCTTGCATACTTTAAAACTCCGTAAAATTCCTATGATAAAATCCTTTAAGTAGTAGAAAGAGCATTTTAATACTGGCATACCTGCCAAAGGAATCCTCGGAGTTTTTGACTCAAGTGTTTGCTTATTTACAAAAGATAGATGCCAGTAATCATGAATGCTTACAGTTTGACTGAATAGAGCGTGGGGAATTTTATTCCTGAACGAATCATTAATGAGATTTTTATCTACTCATGCGGTTGGTAATCTTTATTTTCTGCAAAGAACGAGTTTCTGGAAGATTTTATAGTCACTAATCTTTTTCTTGATTTCCAAGATATCTTGATTCCCTTAATAATTCTGAGAAATTTATAGTGAAATAATATAAATTGATTTATAAACGAATAAACAGACTGATGGAAATAACCTTTTATATAAGACAAATTAATCTACTTAATAATCTAAATTCTCTCTCTCTCTCTCTCTCTCTCTCTCTCTCTCTCTCTCTCTCTCTCTCTCTCTCTCTCTCTCTCTCTCTCTCTATTATACTTGGGTTTTCTAAAGAATTAAATATTCCACAAGGGATAGGCTATCTATGTTCCAGGGCATTGACCCAAGTCCACACTTCTTAATAAAGGTTTCACTTTGATTAAAAGTTTAACTCCTATTCCTTATGGAATATATTTGCTATTTCTATATCTTTTAGTTATAGGAAGGATGGGTGATAGAAGTGTGAGGACAGTTAACTAACTAATAATGGAAGGGAATAGTTTGGAAAGTTAAAAATATATTAGTTAGTAATTTGAAGTGTAGTTTAACTACATTTTTTTTTTATATAAAAGATACACTTTTCTTGTTTTGGTTTCAAAGTTAATTCAATACAATAATTA
>NC_090728.1:2196177-2218677 GCF_036898095.1 Palaemon carinicauda
GCGGGGGAAAGGGGGGGGGGGGCGTCACTAGGAACTTGCATTTAGGTATGTGAGGGCCCTGTTTGTACACCAGTTTATCACACTTCTAGATACACAGATACCACTTCATTCATCTTCACGTAACTGTTGTTGTTGCTGCATGGCGGCACCCAAAGGTAAAAAGAAAACTGCTGCTGCAGATAAGAAGAATGCAGTGTCAGAAAGATGTGATACTCCATTCACGCTGAGCTGACTTCAGAGAGATCAGTATTGCGCCATTGCCACCACACTTGAGACAGTTGTAGAACGCATATTATATACAGATCCTATGAATGATTTAATTTGCGGGTAGAATAAGATCGATATAAAGAAAAATCGTTTTCTGCATGATAAAGATGGATTGAAGTTTTGTAAGGATGTGGTTAAACTTATTACCAGCTTTCTAGTCCCATCTTCGGTTAAGCTTTTCAACAGTTTTCCTGGATAACTGGCTATTACAAAATGTTTGTTTATAAATACTCTGTTAATGCAGCTCATCTAACTGATTTTTTGATGAAATTATTAAAAAATGGCATCACATGTAAATAAGGTACTATAATATAAGAAAGTGGCTTACTTATAAGTGAAATCTACAGAACGAACACGCAAACGTTATCAAAATTTTCTTATCAAATATAAACGGATATATGCTATTGCACTTATTGAAATGTAAATCGTGTCTAGAAAACATCGTAAAATTAGGAAACGATTCAGTCAAAGAGTTTCTTAAAAAACGATTCAGAATTTGGGATTATGGACCAAAAGAAAACAAAAATGATGTTAAAGAAAAGATCATGAGTATTTCAGCTATTATTATAAGTTAAAATGTACAAATTTTAAAGCAAAAAGGATAAGACTAGTTATTACATCCGGATTTCTGAATGAAAAGGAAAATAAAATCATTTTAATACCCATTTTACAATTTATAATGCTATGCAGGGAAACCCTTAATGATGGTAAGGAAGTTTGTTTGATTAGTCTTGATTTCAGTGTTGCGTTTGACCGTGTTAATTATGAGTTTCAAACACAGACTGATAGGAGTAGGGGAGTCTTTTCTTGGCATCATTATCGAATTTCTAAGTAATACATTACAAAGAGTTGTTGGGAACCATAGTGAGTATACTTCAGGAATCTGTTATCAGTTGTTGCATAGTGCCGCAATCTTGACCGATTACTTTACATTATACACATGACTTACTGTGCTTTGGCCTAGAGACCATGCTCGTTGCATATGCAGATGATGCTACTCTGCAACAAATCCTTCTCCTAAATGTAGATCAAGGGTTGCTGAATCCTTTAATAGGGATCTAGCAAGAATCAGTGTATGGTGCGAATTATGGGTCACGATGAACCCTAAAAAAATTCGAAGTTGAACTCTAACAAAACTTGAAGTATGAGTGTAAGTAGGTCAAGGATAGTTATTCCTCAACATTAAGTTCTTGAAATTGACAATATATCCTTAATTCATATACAGCTTCAAAATTCAATAGCAAAATAATTGAATCATTGGAAAGTCTTTTAAGATTGTCGGTAATCAACCTATTTTTAAAGAAATATTCTAATTATTTCATTTTCCTGTCTGATCTGCAGTTGATGACTCTCATCTTAATTTGTTGGACAAAAGATTGCGGTCTACTAAATTTCTTGTTCCTGATCGGGATATCAATCTCTGGCACCGTCACTCAGTTAGTTCTTTATGCATGTTGCATACGATTTTTCATAATTCTGATCATCCATTGCATTCAGATCTTCCTACACTGTACCATCTTGTACGTGAAACTATGTATGCAGTTAACTTGAAAAGTCTTGGCTACTCCATAAGTAATCTAGAAATTTTATTTCGCTGTGACCAGATTATGGAATGATTTTCATAATCAGGCAGTCGAATCGGTGGAACTTCAGAAGTTCAAACTTGCAGCGAATATTTTTGTTTCTCTTAATACGGTTTGTATAGCAGGTTTATTTTAATGTTGTTGCCAATCTTAATATGTCCTTATTTTCATTCCTCACAATCACGTAGTTCACTGTAATGTTTCTACATCTATCAGCATAGTTAAGAAGGCTACATGATAGCTGTGTCTTTTCAAGTGTAGATATTACAATGAAATTTGACAAGAACCGAGAAACTACGTTTCACATCAATCCCTTAAATTTGTATTTGGAAATGTGAATTATTCTAGGAACAATTTACGCCAACGCCAAAAATAACCATTCAATCCATACTGAAATAAGCGTTTGCTGTGGCTTTTCCATAGCTTTGCTATAGACAAAGTAAATATCCATCCCACAAGCCCATAAAAATTTCATTTATATATGTGAAGTATTCCACGAGTAATTTACGGCACTGCTGAAAATCAGCCTCCCGCGAAAATAAAAAAATAGTTACTGTGACTTTTCTATGGCAAGTATCAATACGAAAATTGGTATGAATGTAGTTCAAACCCATCAAACCCTTTTTAAATCATTTGGATATCTGTCAAACTCTAGGAGTAGTTTGTTCCTTCTCACTGATTTTTTAGCTACAAGTCGTCACTTACGAACAAAAGTGACAGCCTAGGCATGCCTATGCAGGTATGGTCATAAAAAAAATGTCAGAAACAAAGCTTATTTATATATCTAGATAAACCCATAACATTTCATTTAAATATACTTACTGGTATAAGAGTTATTGATCCCGCCGCCGAAAATATCAGCTCCCCCCCCCCACACCCACCCATGATCCGAAATTTATGGTTAGGGAATGACTGGGGATATGGGTTGGGTGAGATATCCTAAGATAAGTTTTGTCATTTCATATAAGGTCAGTCACTTCGTTCGCGACAATGATAATGTCTATAATGGGAAATGATTAGAATGTTTCTAAGAATTATGACGTAGCATATTATTATTATTATTATTATTATTATTATTATTATTATTATTATTACTAGCCAAGCTACAACCCTAGTTGGAAAAGCAAGATGCTATAAGCCCAAGTGCTCCAATAGGGAAAAATAGCCCAGTGAGGAAAGAAAATAAGGAAATAAATAAATGATGAGAATAAATTAACAATAAATCATTCTAAAAACAGTAACAACGTCAAAACAGATATGTCCTATATAAACTATTAACAACGTCAAAAACAGATATGTCATATATAAACTATAAAAAGACTCATGTCAGCCTGGTCAACATAAAAGCATTTGCTCCAACTTTGAACTTTGGAAGTTCTACTGATTCAACTACCCGATTAGGAAGATCATTCCACAACTTGGTAACAGCTGGAATAAAACTTCTAGAATACTGTGTAGTATTGAGCCTCATGATGGAGAAGGCCTGGATATTAGAATTAACTGCCTGCCTAGTATTACGAACAGGGTAGAATTGTCCAGGGAGATCTAAATGTAAAGGATGGTCAGAGTTATGAAAAATCTTATGCCACATGCATAACAAACTAATTGAAGGACGGTGCTAAAGATTAATATCTAGATCAGGAATAAGAAATTTAATAGACCGTAAGTTTCTGTCCAACAAATTAAGATGAGAATCAGCAGCTGAACACCAGACAGGAGAACAATACTCAAAACAAGTTAGAATAGATTGATCACCGAAAATCTTGTAAGACTTTCTCAATAAGCCATTTTTTTTTTTGTGCAATTGAAGAAGACACAGACCTAATGTGTTTCTCAAAAGTAAATTTGCTGTCGAGAATCACACCTAAAACTTTAGAAGAGTTATACAAATTTAACGAAACATTATCAATACTGAGATCCGGATGTTGAGGAGCCACCGTCCTTGACCTACTTAAAATCATACTTTGTGTTTTATTTGGATTCAACTTCATACCCCATAATTTACACCATGCACTAATTTTAGCTAAATCTCTATTAAGGGATTCACCAACCCCAGATCTACATTCAGGGGATGGAATTGATACAAAGAGAGTAGCATCATCTGCATATGAAACAAGCTTGTTTTCTAGGCCAAACCAGATGTCATGTGTATATAGTATAAAAAGTAATCGGCCAAGAACACTACCCTGCGGAATACCGGATATCACATTCCTATACTCACAATGGTGCCCATCAACAACAACTCTTTGAGATCTACTACTTAAAAAATCAATAATAATGCTAAGAAACGACCCACCCACTCCCAACTGTTCCAGTTTGAAAACAATGTCCTCATTATTACCACGGTCAAAGGCAGCACTAAAATCAAGGCCAATCACAGGAACTTCCTGACCACAATCAAGGGATTTATGTACAGCATTTGAGATTGTAAGAAGGGCATCCCATGTTCCAAGGCTTTTACGAAAACCAAATTGCAAACTAGGGAATAGATGATTACCTTCAGCAAACTTATTAAGACGTCTTGCCAGAAGTAGTTCAAAAACTTTAGATAATATGGGAGTTAGGGAAATTGGGCGGTAGTCAGTGGGACTTGAGCTACCACAAACACATTTACAAAGAGGAGTAACATTACCAATTTTCCAACAAGCACTAAAAGCTCCTCTTCTTGCTAACTTGCGCAAAATAACAGATAACTTTGGAGCCAAGAAATCTGCTGTCTTTATAAAAAACAAAGGAAAAATGCCATTTGGGTCTACACCTCCATAAGGATCCAGGTCCATCAACAGAGTTTTAATCTCACAAGATCGAAAAACTAAACTAGTTAGTATAGCCTCAGGAAAACAGGAATGAGGAAGTTCAAGTTTTTCATTACTCTGTTTACTGTCAAAAACATCAGCCAAAAGGGTTGCCTTTTCCTTTGGACAGTGAGTGACTGAGCCATCTGGTTTAAGTAAAGGAGGAACTGTTGCATCTACACCAAAGAGTGCAGATTTAAGGGTAGACCACCATTAATGTTCCTGAGTTGTACCAGAAAGGGTTTCATTTATGGTTAAATTGTACTCCTTTTCAGTTGAGGCATAAACTCTCTGAGCAAAAGCTCGAAGCTGAGTATAGGTGTTCCAGGTTAAATCTGATCTGTTACCCTTCCAAAGATGATAGGCCTCCTGCTTCTCCAAATAAGCACGTTCACAATCATCATTGAACCACGGTTTGTACTTCACTCGGCACCTTAGCACACAAGAAGGGATACGCCTATCAATTATGTTGACTAGATTCTCATTCAAAGGGACAACAGGATCTACACTACTAAATAATTGTGACCAATTCAAGCACATAAGATCATGCAAAATCCCATTCCAGTCTGCTTGGGATTTCATATAAATTTTACAAGAGTATGATATATCAGGAATAGGCTGCTCAGTCTTCACTACTAATAAAATCAAGGCATGATCAGATGCACCGACTGGAGAACCAACCTTACTAGTAATAACGCCACGGGAGTCAGTGTATACGAGGTCCAAGCAATTGCCAGACCTGTGAGTAGCTTCATTCATGATTTGCTCACAGCCTGATTCAGAGGGAAAGTCTAAAGCTCTTAAGCCATGGCGATCGGTAGGAGAGATAGAACTTAACCACTCCCTATGGTGAGCATTAAAATCTCCAGCAAAGAAAAAAGAAGCCTTTCTATCAGCTTCTTGTATCCTAGTCATGATGGTTAGTAGACAATCGAAGATAGATTCATCCATGTCTGTTTTCCGGTAGATGGAACACAAATAGAAGTTGTTATGCCTGCCACAAACTTTTATTACCTGAATCTCATGACATCCACATTGATAGCAGGACTTATGAGAAGCAGGGTACTCGGTCCTAATATACACCGCCATTCCCCTGACCCTACGGATGGCATTGGAAAGGTATTAATGTGCGGCAGTTAATGAAAGTTTTGAGTTACGTAAAAGTTTACAACCAAGGTAAAATTCTGTAATGCTAACAGAATTTATGCGACTCTCTGTTCATGGAAAACAGGTTCAGAAAATTACAAATTATACATATATATACATATATACTGTATATACATATATATATATATATATATATATTTTTATATATATATATATATATATATATATATATATATGTATATATATAGTCTGTATACGTGTATAAAAACCTTCACAAATATGTTGAGTATTAATATATATATATATATATATATATATATATATATATATATATATATATATATATATATATATATATATATATATATATATATATGTGTGTATATATATATATATATATATATATATATATATATATAAATATATGTATATATGTGTGAATATGTATGTATTTATGTATATAAATATATATATATATATATATATATATATATATATATATATATATATATATATATGTACATATATATATATATATATATATATATATACATATATATATATATATATATATATATATATATATATATATATATATATATATATATATATGTATATATATATATATATATATATATATATATATATATATATATATATATATATTATAGTCCATAGTTGTGGAAACATTTAGATTTTGTTTTACTTTTTCAATAGCAAGTTTAAATGCCATGATAATAGTTGTTTTCAATGGACTTCTAAATGTGGAAGTTTTGTATTTTATCTTGTAAATACAATGAAAATTTTGTTTATTTAATGTTAGTATTTAATAAACGACGAAAATATCAATGAAATTTTCAAGACTAGATATGCTATGCAAATTCGGCTCGGGACAGCTATTGCAATACATCTGAGAGAATTGAACTATGTTTGTATCCCCTTTCGCGAATACTTTACGTTGAATGACAATTTACGCGAGTCCAGTTCTAGCTCACATTTAAATAAAATCTTCGGTTACCCGTTATCCTATCACTATTAGTTCGCAAATTATGTATCTGTAATGCATTCTTATAATTCGTAGTATGGATGTGTTCTGGATGTTATATATTCAGAATACATAACTGATATATACGCTCCCATTCCGCTACAAACACGCAATTACCCGTGAGTTGCGGATAAAGGCTAAACACAGCAAATAACAGCTGATATATTGCATGTGAATTACAAATGTGTTGAGTATGAAATTCGAATGTATTACGAACTCTCATCTGCAACCAAAGTTTTGAGCTGTTCAAAATCCTGGGAGCGGAAGAAGCAACCAGCGCGGATGCACTGCGGAGGTTGGCCAACTAAATTCAGCATGATTAACAAATAATGAGTATGTTTAACGAATATCATTCGCTATTCTGTCGTAATTCCCCTGCAAGCCCTGTGGGACACCGGCTTTATTGTGTAACAGTTTTCTGTATTCAAAGGACAACCACGTGTTACTCTACGGCAAATATCATGCTCAAACTCAGGGCAAATTTGCGCATCTTAAAAAAGAAGTTGGTCGAATATGGAATAATACCTAATCCATTGTTCGTTTCATGAATATATCATTTCATCCACAATTGGTTTATAATCACATTGCGAATTCATTATCAATCATCAACTGTTGGCCTTTTCATTGCTAATTCCTGCATTCAGAATCCCAACGCGTTGTTAACTTCCTGCATATTAATGAACTTTTGATAAACGACTGAAATTCATCAACAATTTATTGGGAGTGAAGTCCATATTTCCTTGCCCCCTCTCATATACCGTATTTTGAAAATTCCCTGATACACAAATACATTTTTAATATGTTATTAGACAGAGCAAAGAAAAATATATAATTAAAGTATATTTTAACGAATGCGAATAATGAAGAAAAGTAATAAACTGATATAAGATTTGGTACTTCACATGTACGGAAATGAAAGCCATTGAGCTGCTCAATGTTGAATAGAATTAGTATCTTCACCAAATTTACAAACCTCTGTTTTCGGAGCAAAGGCAGTAAACCTCTCTACAATTCATCTGTAAATAAAAAGATTAAAATAAAAAAAATATCCTCTTCTAGTAGATAGTATTACAACCCAAATCACTAACAACCTTAGACGAGTGTGTGAATTGACACACATCTTATCTTGCAGTACTCGATACTTCTTCAAGCTCAGATACTTAAGACCTTAATATAGATCTTCGTATAAAGCCCTGTATCTGACAATGGTTCTGCGGAAAGTTTGAGTAGTGAGAACTTGTTTTCAGCAATTTTATTATGTTTCTTAATCAAGGTTTTAATAAGGATTTTTGAATTAGGTTGACATTCGTCACCTAGTAGGCTTACCTGTTATGGCCTCATCAATCAAGGCGGCAACTCGATCAGGAAACCTGTCATATCTCTAGCTAAATTTTACCATTTTGCTCCTTTTTCTTTATTAATTCCATAAATTTAACCTTTTGAAAGTTAAAAAAAGATGAATAATGGGTGAAATTTACGTATATATATATATATATATATATATATATATATATATATATATATATATATATATATATATATATATATATAAAATAACCCACAATGTATGAAAAATAGAAGTTTATTTAGCTTTCGAAGGGACCATCTCCCTTCCTCTTCAGAATACAAATGGTTGCAAATTTTTGAAAAAGAGGTACAAAAAGGTTCCTAAGAGATAAAAAGCCCGTTACAGTCTTAGCGAATATTAACAGCATTTCACGGTGGTTTGTTTACATCGTTTAACAATTCCTCAACAATAGTTACATTGTTTTTTACAATATTCTTTAAAAACTGATCCAATTTAAAATTACTTTGATGTATATTAAACAATCTCCACCCTTCAATTAAATTTAAAGTTGAAATAGAAAATAATAATGAATTACCCTTCTTAGACACACTGGTAATCCGTCCGGAAGTTGGCTGTCCTAAATTCAAGGTTTACAGGAAAGAAACGCATTCAGATTCTTATATACATGCATTTTCAAACCATACAAGAACTACAAAATTGGGGGTTATTTCTAACTTATTTTTAAGGGCATATAAAGTTTGTGACCACGAATTTCTTGAATTTGAAATAAGTTATCTTAAACGGGTTTTCAAAGGTCATGGCTATGATTCTGGTTTTATCGAAAAGGCGCACTTAAAAGCAAGGAAGACATATTATGTTGCAAAAGAAAGAGAACCATTTCTAAAAGATGATGAGTGTCTTCTTGTCATTCCTCAAACAGGCCAAGACAACAAATTACTTGACACCTGCCTAAAAAGTTGCAAAGTAGTTGGGGTATATAAAAAGGATTTAACTATTAAAAAGGTGTTGACAAAATCAGGGAAAGGAAAGGCTGCCAAACAAGCATGTATATATAAACTACCATGTGGTTCATGTGATAAAGTTTACATAGGAGAATCAGTAGATTTTGAGAGAAGAAAAAGAGAACATAGAGATTCCATTAGAAGAGGTGATGAAAATAGCACTGTTTTTAAACATATGACACGGGAAAATCACCCAATAGATTTTAAGAATATGTACAAATTGATATCAATGCCTGATACACATAGACGGAAACTGGTTGAAGCTGTTTTAATTCAGAATTCTAATAATTTTAATATACATCAAAGTAATTTTAAATTGGATCAGTTTTTAAAGAATATTGTAAAAAACAATGTAACTATTGTTAAGGAATTGTTAAACGATGTAAACAAACCACCGTGAAATGCTGTTAATATTCGCTAAGACTGTAACGGGCTTTTTATCTCTTAAGAACCTTTTTGTACCTCTTTTTCAAAAATTTGCAACCATTTGTATTCTGAAGAGGAAGGGAGATGGTCCCTTCGAAAGCTAAATAAACTTCTATTTTTCATACATTGTGGGTTATTTTATTTATCATAAATACACGGAAAATTGTGTATTTTAATGTATTCAGTGCCCACGGATATCTCCTACTGTCTCCTGTGATTTTCTTCAAGAATGGAGGTCCTTTACGTCTATCCAGCGATTAGAAATAGTTACAATCGTTATAAAGAATGTTTAGTGAAAGCTCATGTTAAAAAAGTGCAACTTTCATTCCTGAAGACTTGTTATGATGAGTGTGTGATCCCAAAGACGATGAAACCCTTTGTTTATAAAGGTACCACCGACAATCCCTTTCCGATTGTTCACGAAGAAATATTAAAAGAGAGAATTGCTGATGTCCAGTTAGAGAAGGAAGAAGCTTTCCAGAAGTTGATTGGAAGAATTCGTGAATTTTGTGAAGTAACCGAACGTTTTACAACTTTTGGACCCCAACAATTAAATGGTCTTCTTGATCATGCACATGGAGTTTCAAGACGTGAGTGTTTTAAGATGAAAGGTAAACTGTCTCTTAAGTTCGAAATGATTTTTAAAAACAGCCCTTGGTTTAAATATAGTTTACAGGATAATATTGTTAATCTGTCAGATTTTCAATTGACTACAGAGCAGAAATGTATTCTCGGATATGGTCTCTCGTTTTCTCTGCTACCATCAACTGACTGCATTCTTGATTTTCTTGTAGATTTTGCTAAGTTTGAAAATAATCTAAAATTGAAGGGCAAGGATATAGATTCATCTACTGTTAAAGGTTTTATTTTAGGCACTATACTAGGTAATCTGCAATTTAAAAAACAGTTACCAAAGAGTCTTTTAGGAGCTCTTGACGATCTGAAGAAAAGAAGAGACATTCTTATCACAAAAGCAGATAAAGGTAATAAAATTGTAGTTCTAGACATTTATACTTATACAGAAAAAAATGAATTTTTTATTAAGTGACGAATCTACATACAAGAAACTAACAACGGATCCACTTAAACGATGGCAGGCAACTTACAATAAGATGTTAAAATCTCTCCTCCAGAAAGATTATCCCGAGTTGTGCAAGAAATTTCAGGCTTATTTACCATCTCTTTCCCACATGTATGGATTACCTAAGATTCACAAGGAAGGAGTACCTATGAGGCCAATTACTTCAACCCGTAATTGTGTAACCTACAATGTATCTAGGTGGATAGCAAAATTACTTTCCCCATGTCTTGGCACCATATCAAATTCTCATTTAAAAGATACTTGTAATTTTGTTGATAGAATTAGAAATATTGATCTTCACAACAAAAAGTTAGTCAGTTTTGATGTTGAATCCTTATTTACCAAAGTCCCAGTACAACAATGTCTTCAGTACCTGAGTAACAAAATTGATACATTAGATTTAAGTATACCTGTACCTAATGATATTCTTATAAAGTTGATAGAATTGTGTGTTTCTGAGTCTTATTTTACTTGTAACGGTCAGTTTTTCTCTCAAATATATGGTCTTCCCGTGGGTTCCCCTCTGTCTCCTGTTTTAGCAAATATTTTTATGGAATATTTTGGAACAGAACTTTTACCTGATATTTTAGATTTTGACATTACATGGGTGAGATATGTAGATGATATTTTTGCTGTTGTTTCATGTTCTCTTAATATTGATAACTTTTTAGTGTCTTTAAACAATCTCCACCCTTCAATTAAATTTAAAGTTGAAATAGAAAATAATAATGAATTACCCTTCTTGGGCACACTGGTAATCCGTCCGGAAGTTGGCTGTCCTAAATTCAAGGTTTACAGGAAAGAAACGCATTCAGATTCTTATATACATGCATTTTCAAACCATACAAGAACTACAAAATTGGGGGTTATTTCTAACTTATTTTTAAGGGCATATAAAGTTTGTGACCACGAATTTCTTGAATTTGAAGTAAGTTATCTTAAACGGATTTTCAAAGGTCATGGCTATGATTCTGGTTTTATCGTAAAGGCGCACTTAAAAGCAAGGAAGACATATTATGTTGCAAAAGAAAGAGAACCATTTCTAAAAGATGATGAGTGTCTTCTTGTCATTCCTCAAACAGGCCAAGACAACAAATTACTTGACACCTGCCTAAAAAGTTGCAAAGTAGTTGGGGTATATAAAAATGATTTAACTATTAAAAAGGTGTTGACAAAATCAGGGAAAGGAAAGGCTGCCAAACAAGCATGTATATATAAACTACCATGTGGTTCGTGTGATAAAGTTTACATAGGAGAATCAGTAGATTTTGAGAGAAGAAAAAGAGAACATAGAGATTCCATTAGAAGAGATGATGAAAATAGCACTGTTTTTAAACATATGACACGGGAAAATCACCCAATAGATTTTAAGAATATGTACAAATTGATATCAATGCCTGATACACATAGACGGAAACTGGTTGAAGCTGTTTTAATTCAGAATTCTAATAATTTTAATATATAGCAAAGTATTTTTAAATTGGATCAGTTTTTAAATAATATTGTAAAAAACAATGTAACTATTGTTAAGGAATTGTTAAACGATGTAAACAAACCACCGTGAAATGCTGTTAATATTCGCTAAGACTGTAACGGGCTTTTTATCTCTTAAGAACCTTTTTGTACCTCTTTTTCAAAAATTTGCAACCATTTGTATTCTGAAAGAGGAAGGGAGATGGTCATAAATCGAAAGTATATATATATATATATATATATATATATATATATGTATGTATATATATATATATATATATATATATATATATATATATATATATATATATATATATATATATATATATATATATATATATATATATATATATATATATATGTATATATATATATATATATATATATATATATATATATATATATATATATACATATACACACACATATATACATATATATATAAATATATATATATATATATATATATATATATATATATATATATATATATCTTTGATCAATTTATTCATGTATATTGAGTTTAATATTTTTGTATCAATTAATTTTCTTTTCTTTTTATAGGATTCTGAAATGAAATGAAGAATTTGATTTTATAAAACTACCTAGAATATGAAAATTACAATTTCCCAGACTTTAGTTCAAATGAAAATACTTGCAACATATGTAATAAGAGTGTTAATAATGTGTTAGGTACTAAAGATTGGAGAGAAAATATCACGGCAGCTACAAAAGTTTCAAATAATATTGTTTTCAATTGTCTAAAGTCATTACGCGAGACAGCAGTGATTCCCTACCAAATGAGCAATGCATACTATAAACAATACTGCCACAGAAGAAGACTCATTTAAAGCATCAAACTGATAAAGAAAAAGAGAAAACAATGATACATTGAACACATTTGTGAGTGAAGATGAAACTCTTAGGAAATCTGCAAGGGAACGAGCATGACATAACAGTCCAGAAGCAAGAGGTACTTCTAAACTGGCCAGTTTATGTATCATCTTAAACCAGAAATTTCACAAACATATTTATTAGAAATGCAGAATATCTTAACACCCCGGAGCTGATGTGTTTTTGAAAGCTAGTTTGTACTTGTAATATGTATGAAGCATTTTTGGTGCTGATCTTTTGTGTCATGTCAATTATACATCTGCGTATTTGTTCAAGTACAAACGAAAAATTCAAACAGGTGAACAATGTGCATCTCAAGTCAAAAAGGCACCGTTGTTTTCTTCTGTAGCCAAAAGTATAAAATCTAGATAAGGAAAACATTTAGTTTGCACTCCTAGCTATATTAGAGAAGAGTTTAACATACAAAATGAAGAAACCAAAATCAGTAACAAGGATTTGAAGCTAATTTTGTGTCATTATTTTGGAATAGACATAAGTTTCCAAAAGCAATATAGTCCAGAAAATCCCTTACATAGTTTTCCCTGCAAACCATCACACAGAAAAAGTAGCAGATGTTGGAAGAAGCTGCAATCCTGTTACAGAATGTCGCACCCTTTTGAAATTGGCTTTACAAATGATAAGTATTCAGCTTATTAAATGGTGGGGGATATATTTATTCCCAGTCTATCGTTAAGAGAAAGAGTCTACTGTGCTTAACGAAGAGGGAGAAAGAGGAGACAATGGTAGATTCACTGTGTACCCTATGAATGATCAGTGAAAGACATTAGGTGCTTATTCTTACATCCTCTCGCATCATGGGAGTGACTCGGTCAAGCACCAATGTAGAATATGTTCTCATGGCGATCTTCAAGTATGCTTCCGGTGGAAAAGTTACAATTAGCTGTGCGAGCAAGGGGACACCCCAATAACGCACGAGACCACCAAATCATGACTCCTAGAGCAGAACTCACTATCTCCGGCCGCCCGCATAGCTAATCTTTTTCAGCTCTCTCAACAACCATTGAGGAGCTAAAAGGCTTCACTCACCCTCAGGGTTAGGACCAGGCTCGCTTGCCTACAGCCTGCCGCAGACGGTTCTTTCGATGAAGTAAATATACTATGTGCTCTTTCGGTACGGTGCCTACCTGAACCTGTAAATGATGCTATCCCCGATGTCAATATTTTGCCTATGAAGGACCTAATGACCAAAGTCGAAGCCCCTATGGACAGCCACTTCACCACCTTTAAGACCTCCATCACCACCTCCACAACTGATGAAATGGACAACAATTCAACATCGACTGAAGCTGACGCAAATGTGGTAGGACACAGACACCTACCATGTGATGTACCAGTGCGGTAACCAAGCCACCCACCACCCACATATAGCAACCTTCGCTTTCGCCCCAACCAATGACCACTAAAGCCACATACTGACGCCCATAGGCCGCAGTTATGCTACTACCACTCCAAAGTCGGGGCTGCTGCGGAGAAATGCGCTAAAGGTTCTCAGTGGCGAAAAAACTTGTAAATAGGTCAGCGCTTGCATCGATGGCCTCACCTGTCATCAACCTTATCTTTTTACATGATACATGTATGAGTGTGGGATATTTGGTTGACAGGGGCACTTGCCATTCTTTTCTGCCGAGGGCCCTCTCAAGGACTCGACGTAGTCTGTCTAAGTCTGCCAACATCAGATTGGTAGCTACCAACAGATCTGCGCTAGCCAATGCCAATCACTGTTATGAAACCCTCAAATTATATTTGGAAGCGCCAAATATATTTGGAAGTTCCTCAGTGGAGATTTCCTCTCACATTTCCACCACCTGGTTGATGTAGCTCACTGACGGTTAGTCAATGCAGATTTGTACTTGACATCTGTCCAGCCCCCCACCCCCTTCCGCATTCTCTCTCATGTAGACACACATGTATACGCACAACCTATCCTCTGGATTTTTCCGAAGTCGGGTACTTCTGGAAACATGGAAGGCAACCCCCTAAACTGCACCCAAACTAATATGCTGCAACCAATTTTTTTACTTTGGGTCTATTTCTTGTATGATTATATAGGCAATATTGCCTTTGTGTTTTAGCTCTCTTCCCTTTAGATGGTAGACTGGCCAAACAGTGTTTAAAAAGAAATTGTTAGGGGAAAAATTCAGGCATATCGCGCATGAATGTTGATTCTGCTCTCACTCTCCGACTTGAATTTCCCATAATTTGCAATCAATTGCATCAGCACATTCAAAGTATACTTTGTTAGTGACATTTTTGTTGTTATAATATGTTCGCACAGGTTATATGCCTTCAGCATGCATATATTGAATTAATGGATATATATATATATATATATATATATATATATATATATATATATATATATATATATATATATATATATATATATATATATATATTCTTTTAACTTTTTATCGAATTTCTCTTTCAATTAACCATTTGTGTTTGCATTGCCGGATATATCTACGAGACGCGCAATCTTCACTTACTCAATTATTAAATCCTGTTAACAGGGGACTTTTTAGTTCAAGAAGGACTTTCACCAGTTTCTATTTTGCCATTAGCCTTTGGATATACTGTACGTGACGAGTGAGAACGGCGATCTTTCCACTTGAGTGCTAATAGGCGAATAGTATTTTCACATGGTTCTTGCATCCTACGCGGGAATCTATTCACACATCCCGATAAAAGGAATCTCTAATACTATTCCTGGTAGCATAATAAGTAAGAATAGACCGTAAGAGTTAAACTCAGAAAAAAACTATATGGTACTCCCGTTTACACACAAGTTACTATTGCAGGCTACGTAAAACCTGTGTTACCATCTACATCCATCTACTCATGAGAGGAAAGCGGCGGAGGGGTCAAATTTCAGGTTTCTCATCAGGGAATGAAGTTTCTTGCCCACGCCTCTTACTTAACTGGGGCAGAAACTAGTATAAATTTTTAGCTTGGTAGCCTAGCAAATATGAAGTCGGTGTAGATGGACTGACCTGAAAACTTAAGGCTGATTGCCGTGGCACTAGGCCAAGAAGCTTAATGATATTGTTTGTTTATATATTCAAACCTTATTCACTTGCTGTATTGGGAATTGTTTTTTTTTTTTTCATACAATATATATAGCAGAAGGAATTTTTCTTCTTTTTTTTCTTTTTACCAATGTTATTTACAAATGATTAGTATTAAATGTATACATTAAGCGTAATAGAATTTTGCACAGAAAAAGTCTTGTAGTATTTTACACTAAGCTCGTGTATGAGAATACGAATAAAAAAAATGCCATATTCAGCTCAATTATTGCGGTTTTATTTTTTCCCTTTTCACTTCAAACGCTTCTCTTACCCTTTATTGACAGTTTCTTATCTATATATTGAGGCTACAACACTCAAACCATATTCCCTTTCACTAATGAGATGTGTCATACCTACTTGGCATAAATGGCTTATTTTCGTATGATATCAACTTGGCCATTAGTAATATATGTTGTGAGAAATATACATTGTAATCAATCAAATATCCGGAGAGGAAATATTTATGGTAATTAGAAATAATAAGAGCTAGAATTTTAAATTGCTTTAAAGTTTTCCCTTGATATCATAAGCCACCACATTTCCTGTGATGAGACGCTTCACATCCATCATATGCAACATAATGAAGAAACATTTGGTGATTTTTGCGAGATCCCATATATCCATGAAATCGAGAGACGTATTAGCTGTAATTTTCTATTACTCTTATCTCTGTCTTCATTTACTTTTCATTTGCTAGAAAATAAATACTACCCTACATCTTTCAGAATTTACATAAAAAAGACTCACTTTCATTCATATAAAAATGTGTTTAGATAGGGACTTTGAATGAATCTTTATATACATAAAGAAAGTGCACTTAGGGGATTTTTCCCCAATTATTTTGTCAAACAGTTCCATTTCAAACAAAATTAGATTTGAATAAATAAAGAAAGAAAATATTACTTATGAGATCGGTGATAGAGTCTATTATTTATCAGTGAGGGGTTTCATGAGAAACGAGTTGAGATCTTTCTTGCAGTGTCTTTGTATCACTTAGTTTGTCTCCTAATTTGTAAGACTGAATGGATATACATGTTACTCCTTATAGGTCATTTATTGATAGGAATCTATTGGTTGTGAAGTGTTGGGACTCGCAGTTACAAGGAGAAAGTCATGATTATGAAATGATACTTGGGATACTATAAAAAAGGAGACTAAGACAGATATTGATAGTTGAATGTTTTCGATGAATTAATGAAAATTGCATGGTAGAGAATGTTAAGTATTCCAGTATTGATAGTGAGGTTAGAAGAAAAGCCAGGAATGACTGGAAAGAATATTTAGACAGTAAAGCAGATGAGGCTGACAAAGCTATGGATACAGGAAGTGGCTATAGTGTAAGAATTCCTCACAAAATTATTATTGAAATCTGGCCTGGGGTAAAAAGAAGCATATACCCATCAAAAATAGGGATGGATCTGTTATAACAACAGCAGAAGAAGAAAGACAACGTTAGATGGAACACTTATTGAGGTTATGAATAGGAGATACGAAGGTAAAAATTTGATTGATATACCTGCAGCTGATGGAGACCTTGATGTCCCCATGAATGAATTCAGTGTATTTGAAGTCGAAACTATCATTAAAAATCTCAGAGATGGAAAGTTCTTAGGTACGATAGAATAACTGCCGATTTGATACCGTGCGAAAATGAAGTGACTCCTTGAATACTTCCTAGATTATTTTGTTGAATGTGACATGAAAAGGCAAAATGTGATGAATGGAAGTAAGGAGTATTGGTGAAAATGGCAAAAAAAAAAAAAAAAAAAAAAAAAAAAAAAAAAAAAAGGCAGACCTGACTGATTGTGATAATGACAGAGGCATCACACTTACGCCAGTTGTCATGTTAAGATATAGAATGCTCTTTATAGAGAGACTAGAGAGCAGAACTGATGAAAAGCCGAGAGATGAACAAGAAGGATTCCGAAAATGTAGAAGTTGCACTAACCAAATTTTCATTTTGAGACATGCTGCACAGTTATGTGACTATGAAAAAGCTTTTGATAGTGTCCACCGTGAAAATTTTGTGTAACTATGGAATTCTTCTTAACATATAATATATTAAGTCTATATATATAATAGATATATATATATATATATATATATATATATTTATATATATATATATATATATATATGTATATGTATATATATATATACTATATATATATATATATATATATATATATATATATATATATATATATACATATATATATATGTATATGTATATATATATGTACATTTATATATATAATATACATATATATATATATATATATATATATATATATATATATATATATATATATATATATAGATATATATATGCATATATATGTATATTTATGTAATATATAAACATATATATATATATATATATATATATATATAGATATATATATAGATATATATATATATATATATATATATATATATATATATATATATATATATATACATATATATATATATATATATATATATATATATATATATATATATGTATGTATATATATATATATATATATATATATATATATATATATATAAATATATATATATATATTTATATATATAAACTGTAAGTATATTCATCCTCTTCATTGGTCTTGTAATACGTAGAACAGTCAGAAATGGTGTAGAAGGATTGGACTAAATTGATGATCGAAAATTAGCTAATCTGGAGTATGCTGATGATTCTGTCTTTGATAGCAGAACACCACAGGATTTGCTAAGCTTGCTTATCAGAATGCATGAAATATCACACAAAGTTAGGGTCTAGATAAATAGAAGAAAGACATATGATGAGAACTGAGTATGCAATGAAAGATGAAATATCATTTGAAGGGGAAAGGATTAAAGAGGTAGAATCATTTAAGGATTTAGGAACTATGATCTCGAATACAGGGTCCATGAAATTAGAATCTAGTGAAAGATTGAAAAGGCAAATCAGACAATGGCTAGGTTAAGTAATATTTGGAAATCAATTTCCCTGAATTCACATATAAAGATCAGACCATATATCAGTTTAATGAGATCGGTGTTACTATACGGACATGGGTCAAGGTATGACAATGTAACAATATCCAATAGATTTAGTAGATTTGAGAACAAAGCCCTCCGAAGGATATTGGAACTTAAATGGCAGAACAGGTATAGAAATGAAACTACAAGAGATGTTACTCGAGTGCCATATGTGGATGAGATCATGATGATGGGTAGATGGAGATGGTTTGGGCATGCACTTCGCACTCCCCAAGTGGGATTAGTTCACCAAACGTTAAGGTGGACTCTACAAGACACTAGAAGAGTTGGAAGACCCAGGCCTACAGGGTTGAGGACTATGTAAGAAATGATTAATAGAGAAGTATTGAATTAAGCGGTCAAGATAAAGACAACTGGCGAAATCTAACCGAGGCCCTTCGCGTTAATAGGCGTCGGAGGAGATGACGATGATCTATATACTAATGAATAATGAATAGATTTAGTTATTCATCATTACACTACATCATTCCAATATAGTTGCTGGAAATCTAAAGCAATCGTGCTAACGACACAGTAAATTTAGCTCTCAATGTCACTCCGAGTCACTAGTAAAATGAAGTTTTGAAGATATCTACCATTGGAATGGAGGCTATCAATAGAAAACAAGATTTCGATAATGATCATTAATGAATAGTCATTGTTCATTAGGATATGGGGGAAAGACTAGGTGTAATGACGTATAGATGAAAGATTATGCTCCCTAATGACTATGGAAACGATTAATATTCTCTCCAATGCTCAGAGAAGGAAGAGTTGTACACCATTAGACTGATTAGTCTAGTAGATATGGCGAATAAAATGCCCAAGATGTTCACTTTCGGAAGAAAGCATGAAAATTTGCATACAGGGATTTTTGAGTAGGCTGAATCCATTTCTAACCGGATCCACGCTGGCAAACCAAGGGGTCTTACTCAAAATCGAGAAATCCAAAATGGCCGCCTTGCGTATTGCCAATTTTTATATTTTATCAGAACTTTGGTTCTATTTGACATAGAAGCATGATCTTGGTGTTGATTTATAGGTTTTTAGGGTCATGGAATTCAATGAGTTACACTAAAATACCATAAAATAATATTTTGAGCAAAATCCAAAATGGCTGCTTTCTGCTGGTAATGGAAATATCAATCTAGTTAAACGTTTTTCTTCTGTGTGGCACATAGCATCTTATGGCTAAATATAGGTCTCAAGTACATGAAATTTGGTTACATTTTACTATAATTTGTAGACAAAATAAGAACCAGTAAATGGTTATCTAGACACTTAACATATAGGGTAAACAACTCAATGAATTATTGTTTTATTTTTGTTTAGTTCTCAGGAAGATCGTACATGTATATCATCCTTAATTCTTATGTTTAATTCTGTTTTCAGAAACTGCCATTAATCTGATGATTTTTTTCAGTTTCAGAACTGGTCATTATCATGAAAATATTTGTTTTATTTTCAGGACATATATCTGATTAGGCTACATTTTGTATGACAAAACCGAAATATTTTACGTAGATATCTCACTTATATAAATACAACTTATTTCTCTTTCTTTTCAGGTGATGACTCTGAGGTGCATGCTTACCTGTTACAACTGATGAAGAAGAAACTACTATGGCAACTAAGAAAATAAAGCTTGACAGGGGTTCGGAAGTGGTCTTGCCTGAAACCGATTGGACACTCTGTGCTCTATGTCGAAAATGTACACCGGAACCGCTGCGAGACCCATCTCAATCCAAGAATGTCCATCAGTCAAGGCCTTATGATACAATACTGAACATATCCGGGAGCTACACTCACTCACTTGGTGCCCTGCCAATAAACATAAACTTGTCAAGCATAGATGACAGCCAATGTATAGCTGCAACTCTTTCCAAACACAATGCAAAATGGCACAAAACATGCCACATGAAGTTTAGCAAAGAAAAAGTTGAGCGTGCCCGCAAGAAAATGGCCAAAGTGAGAGAGACTGAGACTTCTCCGCTCAAAAGCAGACTACGAGCAGCATTCCCTGGAGTGTGTCTTTGTTCCTTATCTCAAGAGGCAACTTGAACATGGGGCTCGAGTAGATGTTGTGTGGGATGCCTACAAGGAGGACAGTCTTAAGCACACACCAGAGAGCATCGAGGTACTGGAGAAGCTCTTCGGGTTTCCGAGAAAACACGACTTCCTCACAACTGGAAAAGCTTCTTGCGTGTTGACAGCAACAAGGTGGAACTCTTTAGATTTCTAGCCAATGTGATCAAATCTGAGTCAACAGTGCTAGGAAAGATGCTGGTCACAACAAAAGGTCAGAATGTTGCCTCCTCCTCAACACTTGATGTTTCTGGGCTTCAGCCATGCACTTATGAAGAAGCAGACTACCGAATGATGCTTCACTGCTTCCATGCCTACAGCAATGACATGAAGAGGATTATGGTGCATGCGACTGACACAGATGTCTTAGTTCTAGCCATCGTGACTGCTATCAGCATGAAAGATTGTGAACTCTGGCTAGCATTTGGTCATGGTACTCACTTTCGGTATATTGGAGCACATGTCATAGCTAGTGAGCTTGGCAATGATTACTGCAGAGGCCTCCCATTCATGCATGCCATATCAGGATGCGACACGGTGTCTTCATTTAGCTTTGTCGGTAAGAAGACTGCATGGGAAGTATGGAAATAATTTCCAGAAATCACTGAAGTGTTTCAAAGACTGTCTGCTACTCCACGTGAAGTTACAGAAGCGAACCTGAAGAAACTTGAAAGATATGTGGTTCTTCTGTACTCTCGCATATCGCAACTCACTGATGTAAATAAAGCCGGGAAGCACCTCTTCTCCTACTGTAATCGGAAGTTTGAAAACATCCCACTGTCACGTGCAGCACTTCTACAACATGTAAAGCGTGCTGCTTATCAAGCTGGATACATCTGGGGTCAGGCATTGGAAGCCAGTCCAACACTTCAGAGTCCTTCTGAGTGGGGGTGGACACTTGACAGTGAGAGAATGTGGGTGCCCTTATGGAGTACCCTGCCAGAAGCATCAAAGGGCTGCAGAGAACTCATTAAGTGTGCCTGTAAAAAACGGTGCACAGGAAGATGTCAGTGTGCTAAAGAGAGCCTCTCGTGCACACAGCTGTGTTTTTGTGGTGGACAATGTGAAGAGGCCATTGACAGATTAGATTAAGTTTATTTCATGAAATTTATAAAACATTTCAATATTTTGTTTTCATCTTAATACTGTTTCAGTAAAACCATTTGTCCAATATATATTCCCAATATAATAAGAAAATGACAAGTGTACATCTCTATTCTTTGTGCGTTACGAGAAAGAACAATATTGCTTTCAATGGTTCATCGAAATTTATTTAAACTGTAACTAGATTTTTTTACTGGTGAACATATTATAGGAA